>NC_143044.1:54570000-54750000 GCF_057628025.1 Oncorhynchus mykiss | reverse complement strand
CTCTCTCTCTCTCTCTCTCTCTCTCTCTCTCTCTCTCTCTCTCTCTCTCTCTCTCTCTCTCTCTCTCTCTCTCTCTCTCTCTCTCTCTCTCTCTCTCTCTCTCTCTCTCTCTCTCTCTCTCTCTCTCTCTCTCTCTCTCTCTCTCTCTCTCTGTCTCTCTCTCTCTCTCTCTCTCTCTCTCTCTCTCTCTCTCTCTCTCTCTCTCTCTCTCTCTCTCTCTCTCTCTCTCTCTCTCTCTCTCTCTCTCTCTCTCTCTCTCTCTCTCTCTCTCTCTCTCTCTCTCTCTCTCTCTCTCTCTCTCTCTCTCTCTCTGTCTCTCTCTCTCTCTCTCTCTCTCTCTGTCTCTCTCTGTCTCTCTCTCTCTCTCTCTGTCTCTCTCTCTCTCTCTCACCATAAATAAATAGAGGAAGGAGGAGAGGGGGAACTCAAATAGAAAGGCTAAGGTGGGATGCAGAAAGAAAAATAAATAGAGGAAGGAGGAGAGGGGGAACTCAAATAGAAAGGCTAAGGTGGGATGCAGAAAGAAAAATAAATAGAGGAAGGAGGAGAGGGGGAACTCAAATAGAAAGGCTAAGGTGGGATGCAGAAAGAAAAATAAATAGAGGAAGGAGGAGAGGGGAACTCAAATAGAAAGGCTAAGGTGGGATGCAGAAAGAACAATAAATAGAGGAAGGAGGAGAGGGGGAACTCAAATAGAAAGGCTAAGGTGGGATGCAGAAAGAACAATAAATAGAGGAAGGAGGAGAGGGGGAACTCAAATAGAAAGGCTAAGGTGGGATGCAGAAAGAACAATAAATAGAGGAAGGAGGAGAGGGGGAACTCAAATAGAAAGGCTAAGGTGGGATGCAGAAAGAAAAATAAATAGAGGAAGGAGGAGAGGGGGAACTCAAATAGAAAGGCTAAGGTGGGATGCAGAAAGAAAAATAAATAGAGGAAGGAGGAGAGGGGGAACTCAAATAGAAAGGCTAAGGTGGGATGCAGAAAGAAAAATAAATAGAGGAAGGAGGAGAGGGGGAACTCAAATAGAAAGGCTAAGGTGGGATGCAGAAAGAACAATAAATAGAGGAAGGAGGAGAGGGGGAACTCAAATAGAAAGGCTAAGGTGGGATGCAGAAAGAAAAATAAATAGAGGAAGGAGGAGAGGGGGAACTCAAATAGAAAGGCTAAGGTGGGATGCAGAAAGAACAATAAATAGAGGAAGGAGGAGAGGGGGAACTCAAATAGAAAGGCTAAGGTGGGATGCAGAAAGAAAAATAAATAGAGGAAGGAGGAGAGGGGGAACTCAAATAGAAAGGCTAAGGTGGGATGCAGAAAGAACAATAAATAGAGGAAGGAGGAGAGGGGGAACTCAAATAGAAAGGCTAAGGTGGGATGCAGAAAGAAAAATAAATAGAGGAAGGAGGAGAGGGGGAACTCAAATAGAAAGGCTAAGGTGGGATGCAGAAAGAACAATAAATAGAGGAAGGAGGAGAGGGGGAACTCAAATAGAAAGGCTAAGGTGGGATGCAGAAAGAACAATAAATAGAGGAAGGAGGAGAGGGGGAACTCAAATAGAAAGGCTAAGGTGGGATGCAGAAAGAACAATAAATAGAGGAAGGAGGAGAGGGGGAACTCAAATAGAAAGGCTAAGGTGGGATGCAGAAAGAACAATAAATAGAGGAAGGAGGAGAGGGGGAACTCAAATAGAAAGGCTAAGGTGGGATGCAGAAAGAACAATAAATAGGATTACTGTTTTTTTGTATCTTTTATTTTTTACATTCAATCTTATTTTTTGTTGTTTCGTTTTTTGATGCTGCTGCGGATTGGGTCGGGGGGAGGGGGTGTGTCAGAGGGTTGAGGAGAGGGAGGACAGTCGCTGTGGTGGAAAGCTAATATTCCGACAGGCACGACTGACAACAGGGAATGGGGGGGATTGGGATGTTTGGAAGCGTGATGGGATCTGGAGGGAATCTGAACACACCATTCCCTGACATTCCCACTTTTCCCACTTTCCTTGTCTTTCTTTCCCTCCATCTGCAGTCTATCGCCATCTGCGGTCTATCTCCTCCTCTTGTCTCTCTCATATACCTTGAGTTACAAGCCAGACAAAGAAACCTTGGGAAGAACCAGACTCTAGAGAAGGGACCTTACATCTTTAATCTCCAGGATAAAGTCCTGGTAACTCTACATCACATCCTGTAACTCCAGGATAAAGTCCTGGTAACTCTACATCACATCCTGTAACTCCAGGATAAAGTCCTGGTAACTCTACATCACATCCTGTAACTCCAGGATAAAGTCCTGGTAACTCTACATCACATCCTGTAACTCCAGGATAAAGTCCTGGTAACTCTACATCACATCCTGTAACTCCAGGATAAAGTCCTGGTAACTCTACATCACATCCTGTAACTCCAGGATAAAGTCCTGGTAACTCTACATCACATTCTATAACTCCAGGATAAAGTCCTGGTAATTCTACATCACATCCTGTAACTCCAGGATAAAGTCCTGGTAACTCTACATCACATCCTGTAACTCCAGGATAAAGTCCTGGTAACTCTACATCACATCCTGTAACTCCAGGATAAAGTCCTGGTAACTCTACATCACATCCTGTAACTCCAGGATAAAGTCCTGGTAACTCTACATCACATTCTATAACTCCAGGATAAAGTCCTGGTAATTCTACATCACATCCTGTAACTCCAGGATAAAGTCCTGGTAACTCTACATCACATCCTGTAACTCCAGGATAAAGTCCTGGTAACTCTACATTTCCTAACCAGAATAACCTTCCTTTACAGATTATCTTGGGGGAAATGTTGCTTTGGCAAACAGGGCTGTTTATTGTTGTTAAACGGGGCTTTCATTCTGGGGTTTGTACTAATTAATTAAAATGTAGAAACACAGCTGAGGATGGTGTTTTAGTTAGCGGCTAATTGTGCTTTCACCAGGGGAAGGAGATGTTTTATGTGTTCTCTTTCAAGGGAGAGACCTGTGCACGCACAAAGACACACACACACACAGACGCACACGCACACACACACACGTTGTGTTATGACAGCAGTACCCTGAAACCATCTCACAACACAACACACTGGAGAGAGAGAACAGAGGTAAACACACACACACACACACACACACACACACACACACACACACACACACACACACACACACACGATATCTGTTCCTCCTTAATTTACAGGGTGACTTTTAAACAACCAGGAGCATAGTATTAATCAGTAGGCAGACTACTGGGGAATATCAGGTTTCCTTCTATCATGGAAGGATGCTTGTATTATTACCTCTGTGCGTGCATGCGTGGGTGGGTGCGTGGGTGGGTGGGTGGGTGGGTGGGATGGGGGGGTGGGTGGGGTGCCGCAGAGGTACACTATTGAGTTGAAGGAAATAAGTGTCTAGTTTACAAACAGTTGTTTTTTAATCTTAGCAGAGGTACACTATTGAGTTGAAGGAAATAAGTGTCTAGTTTACAAACAGTTGTTTTTAATCTTAGCAGAGGTACACTATTGAGTTGAAGGAAATAAGTGTCTAGTTTACAAACAGTTGTTTTTTAATCTTAGCAGAGAAATGGTGGAATTAAGGTGAACCGAAAGCGTGCTCTCATCTTAAAAGGCCATCAGTTGGAAAAACAACAAAAAAGCAGTAGTAGTACTGTTTGTCCATTTTGAGATGCCGTAGCCAGTATACACTTCCTCAAAATAATCAGATCTAATCTAAGATAACTCAAGAAATCTGTCATTCATGTCACGTTTTTTGTCGAGGAGATTTTAGTCACACATTTCTACCCTTATCTAAGATGTTTGGTATATATTTATATTTCTCAATATAAAAAATATAAAAATTAATTTGCATGAAAACGAGTCATCGCTAGTTGACTTTATTGACAACAAGGATTTTATTTATCCCTACTGTTGACCAATCGCCGAACAAAGTGGCGTAGCCTTGGGCTGCCGTCTTTGGCTTGCCTCAAGAAAAAATGTAATGTGCCAGAACATCTGGAAAAACCCTCACCGAAGTCCGAAAGGAACAAAAATGGCACAAACTCTTCTGAACAGTTTAGTCTGGGAATCATGCGGACGTCTTTACCCTCTCTCAGAAACACAACTTTAGGACACTTTATTACCCTGAAGAGAGTAGAGGTTTCTATTGGTTACAGACACCCCCAAAACTTCCACACGTCTGCTCCTGGAACACCCTGTTGCTAGGTGCAAACAGAATCACATGACCTAGTCAGCCAATCAGAGGCTCTACCTGGGAGCAGCAGAACCCCAGTCTGTCTCTCAACTCTTCATTTGTTCCCAGAAGGGCAGGTTGAGAAGGTCTCTGTAAACTCCTGTCTAGAGGTCTTCACGGATCCTCCTGTAACCGAGCGGGTCCAGATCCAGAATTTAAAATAATGTCACGGGTCTTGGTTGGATCTGATAAGATTGTCACGGGTCTTGAGTAAGTGTGGTAGGCTTGATTACCAACAACGACGAGACGGCCTACAGGGAGGAGATGAGGGCCCTCGGAGTGTGGTGTCAGGGAAATAATCTCACACTCAACGTCAACAAAACAAAGGAGATGATCGTGGACTTCAGGAAACAGCAGAGGGAGCATCCCCCCCATCCACATCGACAGTAGTGAAGAAGGTGGAAAGTTTTAGGTTCCTCGACGTACACATCACGGACAAACTGAAATGGTCCACCCACACAGACAGCGTGGTGAAGAAGGCGCAACAGCGTCTCTTCAACATCAGGAGGCTGAAGAAATTTGGCTTGTCACCAAAAACACTCACAAACTTTTACAGATACACAATCAAGAGCATCCTGTTCACCCAGATATCATCCAGAAGGCGAGGTCAGTACAGGTGCATCAAAGCAGGGACCGAGAGACTGAAAAACAGGTTCTATCTCAAGGCCTTCAGAATGTTAAACAGTCATCACTAACATTGACTGGCTGCTGCCAACACACTGACTCAAATCTCTAGCCACTTTAATAATAAAAAATTGGATGTAATAAATGTATCACTAGTCACTTTAAACAATTCCACTTTATATAATGTTTACATATCTACATTACTCATCTCATATGTATATACTGTACTCTATACCATCTACTGCATCTTGCCTATGCCGTTCGGCCATCGCTCATCCATATATTTATATGTACATATTCTTATTCATTCCTTTACACTTGTGTGTAAAGGTAGTTGTGAATTTGTTAGATTACTTGTTAGATATTACTGCATGGTCGGAACTAGAAGCACAAGCATTTCGCTACACTCGCATTAACATCTGCTAACCATGTGTGTGACCAATATAATTTTATTTGATTTGATATTGGATGATATACACTGCTCAAAAAAATTAAGGGAACACTAAAATAACACATCCTAGATCTGAATTTACATAGTTGAATGTGCTGACAACAAAATGATGCAAAAATGATCAATGGAAATCAAATGCATCAACCCATGGAGGTCTGGATTTGGAGTCACACTCAAAATTAAAGTGGAAAACCACACTACAGGCTGATCCAACTTTGATGTAATGTTCTTAAAACAAGTCAAAATGAGGCTCAGTAGTGTGTGTGACCTCCACGTGCCTGTATGACCTCCCTACAACGCCTGGGCATGCTCCTGATGAGGTGGTGGATGGTCTCCTGAGGGATCTCCTCCCAGACCTGGACTAAAGTATCAGCCAACTCCTGGACAGTCTGTGGTGCAACGTGGAGTTGGTGGATGGAGCGAGACATGATGTCTGATGATGTCATGATGTTTGTCTCTGTGAATGGTCTGTCCTCTGACAAATCAACTGTACATTTCGGTGTTCCTCAAGGTTCCGTTTTAGGACCACTATTGTTTTCACTATATATTTTACCTCTTGGGGATGTTATTCGAAAACATAATGTTAACTTTCACTGCTATGCGGATGACACACAGCTGTACATTTCAATTAAACATGGTGAAGCCCCAAAATTGCCCTTGCTAGAAGAATGTGTTTCAGACATAAGGAAGTGGATGGCTGCAAACTTTCTACTTTTAAACTCGGACAAAACAGAGATGCTTGTTCTAGGTCCCAAGAAACAAAGAGATCTTCTGTTGAATCTGACAATTAATCTTAATGGTTGTACAGTCGTCTCAAATAAAACTGTGAAGGACCTCGGCGTTACTCTGGACCCTGATCTCTCTTTTGAAGAACATATCAAGACCATTTCAAGGACAGCTTTTTTCCATCTACGTAACATTGCAAAAATCAGGAACTTTCTGTCCAAAAATGATGCAGAAAAATTAATCCATGCTTTTGTCACTTCCAGGTTAGACTACTGCAATGCTCTACTTTCCGGCTACCCGGATAAAGCACTAAATAAACTTCAGTTAGTGCTAAATACGGCTGCTAGAATCCTGACTAGAACCAAAAAATTTGATCATATTACTCCAGTGCTAGCCTCTCTACACTGGCTTCCTGTCAAAGCAAGGGCTGATTTCAAGGTTTTACTGCTAACCTACAAAGCATTACATGGGCTTGCTCCTATCTATCTCTCTGATTTGGTCCTGCCGTACATACCTACACGTACGCTACGGTCACAAGACGCAGGCCTCCTAATTGTCCCTAGAATTTTTAAGCAAACAGCTGGAGGCAGGGCTTTCTCCTATAGAGCTCCATTTTTATGGAACGATCTGCCTACCCATGTCAGAGACGCAAACTCGGTCTCAACCTTTAAGTCTCTACTGAAGACTCATCTCTTCAGTGGGTCATATGATTGAGTGTAGTCTGGCCCAGGAGTGGGAGGGTGAACGGAAAGGCTCTGGAGCAACGAACCACCCTTGCTGTCTCTGCCTGGCCGGTTCCCCTCTTTCCACTGGGATTCTCTGCCTCTAACCCTATTACAGGGGCTGAGTCACTGGCTTTACTGGGGCTCTCTCATGCCGTCCCTGGAGGGGGTGCGTCACCTGAGTGGGTTGAGTCACTGATGTGGTCATCCTGTCTGGGTTGGCGCCCCCCCCCCCCCTTAAGTTGTGCCGTGGCGGAGGTCTTTGTGGGCTATACTCAGCCTTGTCTCAGGATGGTATGTTGGTGGTTGAAGATATCCCTCTAGTGGTGTGGGGGCTGTGCTTTGGCAAAGTGGGTGGGGTTATATCCTTCCTGTTTGGCCCTGTCCGGGGGTGTCCTCGGAGTGGGCCACAGTGTCTCCTGACCCCTCCTGTCTCAGCCTCCAGTATTTATGCTGCAGTAGTTTATGTGTCGGGGGGCTAGGGTCAGTTTGTTATATCTGGAGTACTTCTTCTGTCCTATTCGGTGTCCTGTGTGAATCTAAGTGTGCGTTCTCTAATTCTCTCCTTCTCTCTTTCTCTCTCTCGGAGGACCTGAGCCCTAGGACCATGCCCCAGGACTACCTGACATGATGACTCCTTGCTGTCCCCAGTCCACCTGGCTGTGCTGCTGCTCCAGTTTCAACTGTTCTGCCTTATTATTATTCGACCATGCTGATCATTTATGAACATTTGAACATCTTGGCCATGTTCTGTTATAATCTCCACCCGGCACAGCCAGAAGAGGACTGGCCATCCCACATATGCTCTCTCTAATTCTCTCTTTCTTTCTCTCTCTCGGAGGACCTGAGCCCTAGGACCATGCCCCAGGAATACCTGACATGATGACTCCTTGCTGTCCCCAGTCCACCTGACTGTGTTGCTGCTCCAGTTTCAACTATTCTGCCTTATTATTATTCGACCATGCTGGTCATTTATGAACATTTGAACATCTTGACCATGTTTTGTTATAATCTCCACCCGGCACAGCCAGAAGAGGACTGGCCACCCCACATAGCCTGGTTCCTCTCTAGGTTTCTTCCTAGGTTTTGGCCTTTCTAGGGAGTTTTTCCTAGCCACCGTGCTTCTTCACCTGCATTGCTTGCTGTTTGGGGTTTTAGGCTGGGTTTCTGTACAGCACTTTGAGATATCAGCTGATGTACGAAGGGCTATATAAAATAAATTTGATTGATTGAATTTGATGTCCCAGATGTGCTCAATTGGATTCAGGTCTGGGGAACGGGCGGGCCAGTCCATAGCATCAATGCCTTCCTCTTGCAGGAACTGCTGACACACTCCAGCCACATGAGGTCTAGCATGTCTAGGATGTTGCAGGCAGCAGAACGTTCTCCACGGCGTCTCCAGACTGTCACGTCTGTCACATGTGCTCAGTGTGAACCTGCTTTCATCTGTGAAGAACACAGGGCGCCAGTGGCGAATTTGCCGATCTTGGTGTTCTCTGGCAAATTAAAAACGTCCTGCACGGTGTTGGGCTGTAAGCACAACCCCCACCTGTGGACGTCGGGCCCTCATACCACCTTCATGGAGTCTGTTTCTGACCGTTTGAGCAGACACATGCACATTTGTGGCCTGCTGGAGGTCATTTTGCATGGCTCTGGCATTGTTCCTCCTGCTCCTCCTTACACAAAGGCGGAGGTAGCGGTCCTGCTGCTGGGTTGTTGCCCTCCTACGGCCTCCTCCACGTCTCCTGATGTACTGGCCTGTCTCCTGGTAGCGCCTCCATGCTCTGGACACTACGCTGACAGACACAGCAAACCTTCTTGCCATAGCTCGCATTGATGTGCCATCCTGGATGAGCTGCACTACCTGAGCCACTTGTGTGGGTTGTAGACTCCATCTCATGCTACCACTAGAGTGAAAGCACCGCCAGCATTCAAAAGTGACCAAAACATCAGCCAGGAAGCATAGGAACTGAGAAGTGGTATGTGGTCCCCACCTGTAGAACCACTCCTTTATTAGGGGTGTCTTGCTAATTGCCTATAATTTCCACCTGTTGTCTATTCCATTTGCACAACAGCATGTGAAATTTATTGTCAATCAGTGTTGCTTCCTAAGTGGACAGTTTGATTTCGCAGAAGTGTGATTGACTTGGAGTTACATTGTGTTGTTTAAGTGTTCCCTTTATTTTTTTGAGCAGTATATAACCTAGTTAACTAGCTTACCTAGCATCTCCCTGTTTGATGCAGTCAAGACAGCTACTACGTTATCATATTGGATGATAATTAGCCTAGCTAGCTAGCTTAACTAGCATCTCCCTGTTTGATGCAATCAAGACAGCTACTATGTCATCATATTTGATGATAATTAGCCTAGCTAGCTAGCTTAACTAGTTTCGCTCTGTTTGATGCAGTCAAGACAGCTACTACGTCATCATATTTGGTGATAAATAACCTGGCTATGCTAGCTATTAGTCTACTATAGCGCAAGTCGGTTTGGTTGATTGCTTGTCTCTCCCTCCCTCCTCCCTGTTCCCTTGTCACTTGATCACACTCACAGTAGCCTACAAACACAGCACGGCCCCTGATAGACCGTCTCTCTTCCTCCTCTCCCTTTATCAGCTCTGGTTAATAAAGTAGATTAACCTCTCTTGGGTAGGGGGCAGTATTTTCACGTCCGGATGAAAAGCGTGCCCAGAGTAAACTGCCTGCTACTCAGGCCCAGAAGCTAGGATATGCTTATATATGCTTATATATATATATATATATATAGATTAGGATAGACAGCACTCTAAAGTTTCTAAAACTGTTAAAATAATGTCTGTGAGTATAACAGAACTGATATGGCAGGCGAAACACCGATGACAAACCATCCCCCAAAAAAAGAATTTCAGCCTACCACTATTTTCATTGGCTGTCACTTTTATTATAAGGCGAAGTTCTCCCAGATTGCAGTTCCTAGGGCTTCCACTAGATGTCAACAGTCTTTAGAAAGAATTTCAGGCTGGTTTTTGGAAAGATTTGCCAGAAATTGTAGTTTTTCTAGGTGGCTCCCATTTTGGCTGTAGTGTTTCCAAGTGCGTGAATGAGAGCGCATTCTTTGTTTGTTTTTCTCCGGTAAAAACAATAACGATTCTCCGTCTTAAATTTGATCATTTATTTACGTATTACGGTACCTAAGGTTTGATTATAAACGTTGTTTGACTTGTTTGGAAAAGTTTGTTAGTTATGTTTGGGATTCATTATGTATTCATTTTGATGGAGGGAAACTGGGTGGATTATTGACTGAAGTGCACCAGCTAAACTGAGTTTTTATGGATATAAAGAAGGACATTATCGAACAAAATGACAATTTTTGATGTAACTGGACCTTTTGGAGTGTCAACAGAAGAAGATCATCAAAGGTAAGGCATGTTTTATATCGCTATTTCTGACTTCGTGTCGCACCTGCCTGGTTGAAATATGTTTTTCATGTTTTTGTATGCGGGGCGCTGTCCTCAGATAATCGCATGGTGTGCATTTGCCGTAAAGCCTTTTTGAAATCTGACACAGCGGCTGGATTAACAAGAAGTTAAGCTTTATTTTTGATGTATTACACTTGTGATTTTATGAAAGTTAAATATTTATAATTCTGTAGTTTGAATTTCGCGCTCTGCAATTTCACCGGATGTTGGCCAGGTGGAACGCTATCGTCCCACCCGCCCATAGGGAGTTAAAAATGGACTTATCTGAAAGGGTCTGGATCCGACCATTTCTATACAGGTTTTATGTTAGCCTTGCTAGCCGCTATAGCTACTCATAGCCGCTAGCTGTACATTCTGTTCCATTCCAGAAAACCACTATACACTTTCACTACCACTAGTCTATTCTTCCTGTTTGCCTTGTGTGTGTCAGGTTTGTTTGGAACTGGTCTCCATATTAAAAAATTAAAAAAAGATGTATTTATGCATATCGGTTCAGGATGGGAAAGCCCAAGGTCCATTTCGGAAAAGGTGAAGACCAGTGAAGGCCTCTACTCATGTTCTCCACCACAACTCAACCTTTTCTACTTGGACAATCCTCTGGACTCCCTGCTGGGGTTTAGTGTGTCTTTGACCACGTCCATGTACTAGTAACTGGTTAGGGTTCCGTTGACATATTTCATCTGTTCATGTCATACGTTCTTATTGCTTGCTATGTTAGTACATGCCTATACACACACCTCTTTCAGTGTATATACAGAATGCTAGTAGTTCATTCCTGGGTACTAGTCATTTTACTTAATCCTGTTTATCTGACTCTCATGGCATAGTTTCTGTGTGTCTTAACTATTCAGGTAATGAGGTAAAATCTCTCCCCATTAGTTACTATGGCTACCAGCCAGTCATTTATCACACTTACTCAACATGGCTGACCAGTGATGTCATCACGTCCAGAGTCACTTCCTGGCCTCTACCAACATGGCTGTTGTTTACATGTTAGCATCCTATCATGCTACCGCTAACTGTTAGCCTTGCTAGCCGCTATAGCTACTCATAGCCGCTAACTGTTAACCTTGCTAGCCGCTACAGCTACTCATAGCCGCTAACTGTTAACCTTGCTAGCCGCTATAGCTACTCATAGCCGCTAACTGTTAACCTTGCTAGCCGCTATAGCTACTCATAGCCGCTAACTGTACATTCTGTTCCATTCCAGAAAACCACTATACGCTTTCACTACCACTACCACTATTCTTCCTGTTTGCCTTGTGTGTGTCTGTTTGGTGTTTGGTAATGAAATGTCAATTCTATCCGTGTCTCTTTCTGGTCATTCTACGTCCACTAAAGGCCTCAGCATACTTCAATCCGGTTGGCTCCTGGCCGAGCTCGGCTATGCAAACCCAAACGAGTGTGCTCGCATACACCCATAAAAGACCTTTGCTTGAAAAATGTGAAAAAAATAGCAATAGTACTGTTTGACCATTTTCAGATGCCGTAGCCAGTATACGCTTCCTCAAAATAGTCAGTATTAATCTAAGATAACTCAAGGCATTTGTCATTAATTTTGACGTTTTTGCTGAGGAGATCTTAGTCGCACATTTTTACAAGTTGAGGGAGCGTGCAATTGGCATTTTGACTCTAGGAATGTCCACCAGTTGGCAGACAACTGTTAATTTCTCATTGTGAACAGATTACCACTCTGTCCAGCATGGTGGCAGTGGAGTTATGGTATGGACAGGCATAAGCTACAGACAACAAATACAATTACATTTTACAGATGCCAATTTAAATGCACAGAGATACCGTGATGAGATCCTGAGGCCCATTGTTGTGCCATTCATCCGCCGCCATCACCTCATGTTTCAGCATAATAATGCACGGCCCCATGTCGGAAGGACTTATACACAAATCCTGGAAGCTAAAAAATGTCCCAGTTCTTCCATGACCTGGATACTAACCAGACATGTCACCCATTGAGCATGTTTGGGATGCTCTGGATCAACGTGTACAACTGCGTGTTCCAGTTCTCTACCAATATCAAGCAACTTCGCACAGCCATTGAAGAGGAGTGGGACAACATTCCACAGGCCACACTCGACAGCCTGATCAACTCTATTCGAAGGGGATGTGTTGCACTACATGAGGCAAGTGGTCACACCAGATACTGACTGGTTTTCTGATCCCCATCCCTACCTATTTATTTTGGACGACTACTCATTCAAGTGTTTATTTTTACTATTTTCTATATTGTAGAATAACGTTGAAGATATCACAACTATGAAATAACACATATGGAATCATGTAGTAACCAAAAAAGTTTTAAACAAATCAAAATATATTTTATATTGGAGATTCTTCAAAGTAGCCACCCGTTGCCCTGATGACAACTTTGCACGCTCCTGGCATTCTCAGTCACCTGGAATGCATTTCAATTAACAGGTGTGCCTTGTTAAAAGTTAATTCATGGAATTTCATTTGAGCTAATCATTTGTGTTGTGACAAAGTAGGGGTGGTATACAGAAGATCACCCTATTTGTTAAAAGACCAAGTACATATTATGGCAAGAACAGCTCAAACAAGCAAAGAGAAACGACAGTCCATCATTACTTTAAGACATGAAGGTCAGTCAACCCGGAAAATTTCAAGAACTTTAAAAGTTTCTTCAAGTGCAGCCGCAAAACCCATCAAGTTTTATAATGAAACTGTCTCGCATGAGGACCAACACAGGAAAGGAAGACCCAGAGTTACCACTGCTGCAGAGGATCAGTTCATTAGAGTTAACTGTCTCTCATGAGGACCAACACAGGAAAGGAAGACCCAGAGTTACCACTGCTGCAGAGGATCAGTTCATTA
The DNA here is from genome assembly GCF_057628025.1 of Oncorhynchus mykiss. Lineage (NCBI taxonomy): Eukaryota > Metazoa > Chordata > Actinopteri > Salmoniformes > Salmonidae > Oncorhynchus > Oncorhynchus mykiss. Next base: position 54,736,933 of record NC_143044.1, on the reverse strand, counting down.
GAGTTAACTGTCTCTCATGAGGACCAACACAGGAAAGGAAGACCCAGAGTTACCACTGCTGCAGAGGATCAGTTCATTAGAGTTAACTGTCTCTCATGAGGACCAACACAGGAAAGGAAGACCCAGAGTTACCACTGCTGCAGAGGATCAGTTAATTAGAGTTAACTGTCTCTCATTAGGACCGCCACAGGAAAGGAAGACCCAGAGTTGCCTCTGCTGCAGAGGATAAGTTCATTAGAGTTAACTGTCTCTCATGAGGACCGCCACAGGAAAGGAAGACCCAGAGTTGCCTCTGCTGCAGAGGATAAGTTCATTAGAGTTAACTGTCTCTCATGAGGACCGCCACAGGAAAGGAAGACCCAGAGTTGCCTCTGCTGCAGAGGATAAGTTCATTAGAGTTAACTGCACCTCAGATTGCAGCCCAAATAAATGCTTCATGGAGTTCAAGTAATAGACACTTCTCAACATCAACTATTCAGGGGAGACTGTGTGAATCAGGCCTTCATGGTCGAATTGCTGCAAAGAAATCACTACTAAAGGACACCAATAAGAATAAGGAGACTTGCTTGGGCTAAGAAACACGAGCAATGGACATTAGACCGTTGGAAATCTGTCCTTTGGTCTGATGAGTCCCAATTTGAGAGTTTTGGTTCCAACCACTGTGTCTTTGTGAGACGTAGAGTAGGTGAATGGATGATCTCCGCATGTGTAGTTCCCACCATGAAGCATGGAGGAGGAGGTGTGTGACGGTGATTTATTTAGAATTCAAGGCACACTTAACCAGCATGGCTACCACAGCATTCTGCAGCGACACGCCATCCCATCTGGTTTGCGCTTAGTGGGACTATCATTTGTTTTTCAACAGGACAATGACCCAACACACCTCCAGGCTGTATAAGGGCTACTTGACCAAGAAGGAGAGTGATGGAGTGCTGCATCAGATGACCTGGCCTCCACAATCACCCGACCTCAACCCAATAGAGATGGTTTGGGATGAGTTGGACTGCAGAGTGAAGGAAAAGCAGCCAACAAGTGCTCAGCGTATGTGGGAATTCTTTTAATGCTGTTGGAAAAGCATTCCTCATGAAGCTGGTTGAGAGAATGCCTAAAGTGTGCAAAGCTGTCATCAAGGCAAAGGGTGGAATCTAAAATAAATTTGTATTTGTTGAACACTTTTTTGGTTACTACATGATTCCATATGTATTATTTCATAGTTTTGATGTCTTCACGATTTTTCCACAATGTAGAAAATAGTGAAAATGAAGAAAAACCCTTGAATGAATAGGTGTGTAAAACATTTGACAGGTACTGTATATTTACAATTATATATTTTTTTAGGGTGGAAACAATCTCAATCGACATTGAAATAACTAAAACCCAATCAAACAGTGTGGAGATGATAATGGATGAACACCTGTAGTCTCTTCACTCTGTCCAGCTTGATAAGTCATCTATAGTCTCTTCACTCTGTCCAGCTTGATAAGTCATCTATAGTCTCTACACTCTGTCCAGCTAGATAACAGTCATCTATAGTCTCTACACTCTGTCCAGCTTGATAACAGTCATCTATAGTCTCTACACTCTGTCCAGCTTGATAAGTCATCTATAGTCTCTACACTCTGTCCAGCTAGATAACAGTCATCTATAGTCTCTACACTCTGTCCAGCTTGATAACAGTCATCTATAGTCTCTACACTCTGTCCTAACAGTCATCTATAGTGTCTTCACTCTGTCCAGCTGGATAACAGTCATCTATAGTCTCTACACTCTGTCCAGCTTGATAACAGTCATCTATAGTCTCTAGATAACAGTCATCTATAGTCTCTAGATAACAGTCATCTATAGTGTCTAGATAACAGTCATCTAGAGTCTCTTCACTCTGTCCAGTTTGAAACAGTCATCTATAGTCTCTACACTCTGTCCAGCTGGATAACAGTCATCTATAGTCTCTAGATAACAGTCATCTATAGTCTCTTCACTCTGTCCAGTTTGAAACAGTCATCTATAGTCTCTAGATAACAGTCATCTATAGTCTCTAGATAACAGTAATCTATAGTCTCTAGATAACAGTCATCTAGAGTCTCTTCACTCTGTCCAGTTTGAAACAGTCATCTATAGTCTCTACACTCTGTCCAGCTTGATAACAGTCATCTATAGTCTCAAATTCCAAAAGCGATGGATATTTTGGCAATTCTGACAGTGACAAAATACAACCAATTTTAAGTGAGGCCCTCCAGACCTCGATAAGGATAGTTTGTGGCCCGCGGGGAAACATTTCTTTGACACCCCTGTTCTCGAAGTTAATGAGTTCTGAAATGAATTCAATATTTTAAAAAGAGGATTCATTTAACTTTCTGCACACAAAGTCTGCATTTGTCAAATACAAAGGGGGGGTCACAAGGTCAGATATAATCTGAAATAACATGATCAATCCAGCTGATTTGGGTTGTTTGTATATAGACCGTAGTATTTAGGGGTTATAGGGTATATACTGTATTATGTATCTGGGAATAGTGACAAACGGACCATACACCCTCCTATCAAGGTGAAAATATTACAAAGTTGCCCCGTGCCTATAGGGCAGCCACTGAAGGTATGATTGAGACATGACAGCCAAAGCATTGAGACCTGAGCAGTGAGAACCATCTCGTTCTCCCCCTTGCTCTGCAGTGAGAACCATCTCGTCCTCCCCCTTGCTCTGCTATCTCTCTCTCTCTCTCTCTCTCTCTCTCTCTCTCTCTCTCTCTCTCTCTCTCTCTCTCTCTCTCTCTCTCTCTCTCTCTCTCTCTCTCTCTCTCTCTCTCTCTCTCTCTCTCTCTCTCTCTCTCTCTCTCTCTCTCTCTCTCTCTCTCTCTCTCTCTCTCTCTCTCTCTCTCTCTCTCTCTCTCTCTCTCTCACCTCAGAGCCTCCAGTCTTTCACTCTGTGTTGCTCGGGGAATCTCCTTTGCCTGTGTTTACTGTGAAAGACCAAGGAGTACTTACACATTAGCCACCGCCATGCAATTTGGGTCGCGCCGCATGAAATCCTTACCAATTATTCAGAGGCGCAGCGAAGGGGCTTTTCTCCGTGGAATAAAACCTCTCTCTCTCTCTCTCTCCGTGTTTTAGCTTCGGGCGAAAGAGGGGGATCGGAGTGGGGAGCGGCGTCACGGATAGCGGAACATCGCTCTGACACTTCCCTAATGTATCGGAGGTCTCACTTATTCTAACGACATTTCAGCTAACGACCGTTTGCCATTATACACCTAACTGTTGGTTACCAGAACGGGGAGCCTTTTTCACTATCCTGACTGGAAGATGGAGTGGAAATGAGAAGATTCAATTAAATCCTCAGACTGCTAGAGATGCCGTAACACTTTAACTGTTGGCAACCAGACCAAGTGTGGGAGCTTTGCTGTCGTGGCTGAAAGATGGCCATAGAAGAGGAATTGGAGTAGAGAGAATAGGGAACTTTAATCCTCAGCCACGGTGTGTTGTTAGTTGTGATGGTGGGTGGGGGTGAGACAGAAGGCCCTATACAACCATCTGTCATAGAAGATACACAATCCAACCGATACATCTGAAAGGCTTAAACGGTGTCAACAAATCATATTGTCTCTCTACTCGGTGTCACCTCTTGCAGCGGTTGTTCCTAATTAAGTGTTTAAAAAAATAAAAAAAAGTATATGTGTTTTTGTCCTTTGAATCTTTCTCTTTTAGAATGAGGAGGAGAGTGTGAAAACAGAGTCTTTGGCGGGGGGGGGGGAAACCTGCCCGTACCCTATTTCCTGTTCACACATCATCAGAGGCTGACAGGTTGCTAAAGCAAAGGTATTTCATCATCCAATTTCAACAGTTTTTGTTTGTGAAAATGTGAGAAAAGAAGAGCAGTGAAAATGAAACGAGGAGACAGAAGGGGGGAGATGTATTTCAATCGAAGCTAAAGCTCCCTCTCCAAACGTCCCTCTCCATTTAGCTTTGATCCAAGTGTGGTGCTCCCTCTTTCATCTCTCACCTCTAGGTAAGGAGGGCTCTTTGTTCTGAGGACAGTTGGATGTTCATTGGACTGAAAATAGTTTTGATTTAAGTCTGGCAACAAAAGTTAATGGAACCAACCACATAGACCTAAATGTTTTTTCAGGCACATGTTGGGAGGTGAACCAACACTCTATTTTTTGGGGCACAAAAATGAAAAATTTGCTCCAAAGTTTGAAAATGTTTAGTATGAAAACCTCAAATAATGAAGGGTGTGTGTGAGTGTGATGTCATAATGGGACAGCCCTGGGGTTAGGGTTGGGGTCACCAGTGTTTAGGCTAAGTGTTTCCCTGTAGGAGAGGAGACTCCAGCATTCCTGCTGCCACGCCACACAGATTTACTGCCAGGCTGTCTCACACACACATACGCACGTGCACACACCCATGCACATATGCACACACACACACCCTGAATCGCACATTAAGGGCCCCACAAAACAACATACATCCATCAACACGCAAACCCCTATTCCCCCCACCAGCACCACGGCTCCCCAGTCAAAGTAATGGTCCTATGACCCGTGAACCAGCACCAGGCCCAACCCCATCCTCCCCTCTGTGTCTCACACACACACCAGCCTCAGTTTGTGTACAACAGCAATTTCCTGAAAAGCCTAGAGAGAACGGCACACTTCTCCATTAATGTTTCCCAAAGCGCCAGGCAACCCCCTCCTCTCCTGACCCAGGAAAAACAGAGCATGATCGGCGCTGGTCACTGGCAATTACAACTCATCTAACTGTATGATCTACAGCTCTGTCAAATAACCAGCAGAGAGAGAGAGAGAGAGAGAGAGAGAGAGAGAGAGAGAGAGAGACGTCATGTTACTTGTCATGCTAGTCGTCATGCTAGTTGTCATGGTAGTCGTCATGCTAGTCGTCATGCTAGTCATCATGCTAGTTGTCATGCTAGTCGTCGTGGTAGTCGTCATGCTAGTCGTCATGGTAGTCATGCCAGTCAGCATGATAGTCATGCCAGTCTTCATTATATTCATGCCAGTCTTCATTATAGTCATGCCAGTCTTCATGTTAGTCATACCTGTCTTCATGATAGTCATGCAAGTCTTCATGATAGTCATAACAGTCTTCATTATAGTCATGCCAGTCTTCATTGTAGTCATGCCAGTCTTCATGATAGTCATGCCAGTCTTCATTATAGTCATAACAGTCTTCATTATAGTCATGCTAGTCTTCATTATAGTCATGCCAGTCATCATTATAGTCATGCCAGTCTTCATTATAGTCATGCCAGTCTTCATTATAGTCATGCCAGTCTTCATTATAGTCATGCTAGTAGTGGTAATTCACACACACAATCCTCATAAATGTTGTAAAAGGAGCCATAACATTATCTAATAGACATAAGTCTTTGACAGTAATGAACGCTGCATTGTATATTGTTATCTCCTGACAGTAATGAACGCTGCATTGTATATTGTTATCTCCTGACAGTAATGAACGCTGCATTGTATATTGTTATCTCCTGACAGTAATGAATGCTGCATTGTATATTGTTATCTCCTGACAGTAATGAACGCTGCATTGTATATTGTTATCTCCTGTGACAGTAATGAACGCTACATTGTATATTGTTATCTCCTGACAGTAATGAACGCTGCATTGTATATTGTTATCTCCTGACAGTAATGAATGCTGCATTGTATATTGTTATCCCCTGACAGTAATGAATGCTACATTGTATATTGTTATCTCCTGTGACAGTAATGAACGCTGCATTGTGTATTGTTATCTCCTGACAGTAATGAACGCTGCATTGTGTATTGTTATCTCCTGACAGTAATGAATGCTGCATTGTGTATTGTTATCTCCTGACAGTAATGAACGCTGCATTGTGTATTGTTATCTCCTGACAGTAATGAACGCTGCATTGTATATTGTTATCTCCTGACAGTAATGAACGCTGCATTGTATAGTGTTATCTCCTGACAGTAATGAACGCTACATTGTATATTGTTATCTCCTGACAGTAATGAACGCTACATTGTATATTGTTATCTCCTGACAGTAATGAACGCTACATTGTATATTGTTATCTCCTGACAGTAATGAACGCTGCATTGTATATTGTTATCTCCTGACAGTAATGAACGCTACATTGTATATTGTTATCTCCTGACAGTAATGAACGCTACATTGTATATTGTTATCTCCTGACAGTAATGAACGCTACATTGTATATTGTTATCTCCTGACAGTAATGAACGCTACATTGTATATTGTTATCTCCTGACAGTAATGAACGCTGCATTGTATATTGTTATCTCCTGTGACAGTAATGAACGCTGCATTGTGTATTGTTATCTCCTGACAGTAATGAACGCTGCATTGTATATTGTTATCTCCTGTGACAGTAATGAACGCTACATTGTATATTGTTATCTCCTGACAGTAATGAACGCTGCATTGTATATTGTTATCTCCTGTGACAGTAATGAACGCTACATTGTATATTGTTATCTCCTGACAGTAATGAACGCTGCATTGTATATTGTTATCTCCTGACAGTAATGAACGCTGCATTGTATAGTGTTATCTCCTGACAGTAATGAACGCTGCATTGTATATTGTTATCCTGACAGTAATGAACGCTGCATTGTATATTGTTATCCTGACAGTAATGAACGCTGCATTGTATATTGTTATCCTGACAGTAATAAACGCTGCATTGTATATTGTTATCTCCTGTGACAGTAATGAACGCTACATTGTATATTGTTATCTCCTGACAGTAATGAACGCTACATTGTATATTGTTATCTCCTGTGACAGTAATGAACGCTGCATTGTATATTGTTATCTCCTGACAGTAATGAACGCTGCATTGTATATTGTTATCCTGACAGTAATGAACGCTGCATTGTATATTGTTATCTCCTGACAGTAATGAACACTACATTGTATAGTGTTATCTCCTGACAGTAGAGAGGCCCTGGTCTGTCATGTTACATCTCTGAGAGGCCCTGGTCTGTCATGTTACATCTCTGAGAGGCCCTGGTCTGTCATGTTCCTGCTCTAAGAGGCCCAGTCCGATCAGAAATAATTATTGCTGCTATCAACCAGATGTCAGATTATCATCTATGTCTGACTCCTGGAAATCTAAATAAACCAAACACACACAATGACTCGATACACACCACACACACAGATTCACGCACAACCCCCCCCCCCCCCACACACACACACACACACAATGACTCTATACACACACACTTGTGATTGCCCAACCTGACTTAATCTCCCTCTCAGATCTCCAAACAAAAACCCCTTGATAAGCCCCTGACACGATCTACACACACACACACAGATACACATACGATTTTCACACACAGACACACAATCTACACACTCACAATCTTCACAGACCTTTAATCTGGAGACATAAAGGCAAAGAGGCAACAAGGGTCTGAAGTTTATCAGATTAGATGTTCAGCATGAGCTATCAAAGACCAGACAGATCTCTCTTTAATACATCTGTGCACACACACTGACACAGGCCACACACACACACACACAACACAGACACGAGAGCCTTTTAAACAAGCCAAGCAGCACTTTGTCATGGTAACGCTTCAGGAGAACATGGGCTTCATAGGGTTCAGATCGATGTCTGGATTACATCACGCCTCCGTGATCAAGTACTTAAACACTAGATAAAACACACAACACACACGCTGGATAAAACACACAACGAACACACTGGATGAAAACACACAACATACACAACACACACACACTGGAAAAAAACCCACAACAACCTTTAATGGTGGTGAACCCCACTCTGAACAGGATAGGGGGAGTTGGAGTCTTTAATGGTGGTGAACCCCACTCTGAACAGGATTGGGGGAGTTGGAGTCTTTAATGGTGGTGAACCCCACTCTGAACAGGATTGGGGGAGTTGGAGTCTTTAATGGTGGTGAACCCCACTCTGAACAGGATAGGGGGAGTTGGAGTCTTTAATGGTGGTGAACCCCACTCTGAACAGGATTGGGGGAGTTGGAGTCTTTAATGGTGGTGAACCCCACTCTGAACAGGATTGGGGGAGTTGGAGTCTTTAATGGTGGTGAACCCCACTCTGAACAGGATAGGGGGAGTTGGAGTCTTTAATGGTGGTGAACCCCACTCTGAACAGGATTGGGGGAGTTGGAATCTTTAATGGTGGTGAACCCCACTCTGAACAGGATTGGGGGAGTTGGAATCTTTAATGGTGGTGAACCCCACTCTGAACAGGATAGGGGGAGTTGGAGTCTTTAATGGTGGTGAACCCCACTCTGAACAGGATTGGGGGAGTTGGAATCTTTAATGGTGGTGAACCCCACTCTGAACAGGATAGGGGGAGTTGGAGTCTTTAATGGTGGTGAACCGCACTCTGAACAGGATTGGGGGAGTTGGAGTCTTTAATGGTGGTGAACCCCACTCTGAACAGGATAAGGGGAGTTGGAGTCTTTAATGGTGGTGAACCCCACTCTGAACAGGATTGGGGGAGTTGGAGTCTTTAATGGTGGTGAACCCCACTCTGAACAGGATAGGGGGAGTTGGAGTCTTTAATGGTGGTGAACCGCACTCTGAACAGGATTGGGGGAGTTGGAGTCTTTAATGGTGGTGAACCCCACTCTGAACAGGATTGGGGGAGTTGGAGAGCTCATGCTATTGTAGTTTGGACTTTTGCTACAATTAGGGCCTTTTACACTAACAAACAGGATGTGAAGTAGTCGTTTACACTAACAAACAGGATGTGAAGTAGTCGTTTACACTAACAAACAGGATGTGAAGTAGGCCTTTACACTAACAAACAGGGTGTGAAGTAGGCCTTTACACTAACAAACAGGATGTGAAGTAGGTCTTTACACTAACAAACAGGATGTAAAGTAGGCGTTTACACTAACAAACAGGATGTGAAGTAGGTCTTTACACTAACAAACAGGATGTGAAGTAGGCCTTTACACTAACAAACAGGATGTGAAGTAGGCCTTTACACTAACAAACAGGATGTGAAGTAGGCCTTTACACTAACAAACAGGATGTGAAGTAGGCCATTACACTAACGAACAGGATGTGAAGTAGGCGTTTACACTAACAAACAGGATGTGAAGTAGGTCTTTACACTAACAAACAGGATGTGAAGTAGGTTCTGCCTTTCTTAGAAATCAGATTTGATTGGGTGGGTTTAGAGTCATTGGATGTGGATGTGGGGGGTATGGGGTGTTTAAAGTCATTGGATCTGGATGTGGGGGGTATGGGGGGTGGGTTTAAAGTCATTGGATGTGGATGTGGGGGGTATGGGGGGGTTTAAAGTCATTGGATGTGGATGTGGGGGGAATGGGGGGGTTTAAAGTCATTGGATGTGGATGTGGGGGGAATGGGTGTGTTTAAAGTCATTGGATGTGGATGTGGGGGGTATGGGAGGGACACTTTGGAAACAACTGTTTAAAAATGAATACTGAAGTGTTGTCTTCTGGGAATACAGTCCATATGTTGTTGTGTTTGTTTTTTCCTGAATAAAGTTATTTTAATTAAAGTGCAGCGTGTCCTTGTGCGTAAAATAACTACAGCTCACTTCACCAATGGACAGATGTCACCTAGCCTGGTGGGACAGCTGTCACCTAGCCTGGTGGAACAGATGTCACCTAGCCTGGTGGGACAGCTGTCACCTAGCCTGGTGGGACAGCTGTCACCTAGCCTGGTGGAACAGATGTCACCTAGCCTGGTGGGACAGATAGCCTGGTGGAACAGATGTCACCTAGCCTGGTGGAACAGATGTCACCTAGCCTGGTGGGACAGATGTCACCTAGCCTGGTGGGACAGATGTCACCCAGCCTGGTGGGACAGATGTCACCCAGCCTGGTGGGACAGATGTCACCTAGCCTGGTGGAACAGATGTCACCCAGCCTGGTGGGACAGATGTCACCTAGCCTGGTGGGACAGATGTCACCTAGCCTGGTGGAACAGATGTCACCCAGCCTGGTGGGACAGATGTCACCTAGCCTGGTGGAACAGATGTCACCCAGCCTGGTGGGACAGATAGCCTGGTGGAACAGATGTCACCTAGCCTGGTGGGACAGATAGCCTGGTGGAACAGATGTCACCTAGCCTGGTGGAACAGATGTCACCCAGCCTGGTGGGACAGATGTCGCCTAGCCTGGTGGAACAGATGTCACCTAGCCTGGTGGAACAGATGTCACCTAGCCTGGTGGGACAGATGTCACCTAGCCTGGTGGAACAGATGTCACCTAGCCTGGTGGAACAGATGTCACCTAGCCTGGTGGGACAGATAGCCTGGTGGAACAGATGTCACCTAGCCTGGTGGAACAGATGTCACCTAGCCTGGTGGAACAGATGTCACCTAGCCTGGTGGGACAGATGTCACCTAGCCTGGTGGGACAGATGTCACCTAGCCTGGTGGGACAGATGTCACCTAGCCTGGTGGGACAAATGTCACCTAGCCTGGTGGGACAGATGTCACCTAGCCTGGTGGAACAGATGTCACCTAGCCTGGTGGAACAGATGTCACCTAGCCTGGTGGGACAGATGTCACCTAGCCTGGTGGAACAGATGTCACCTAGCCTGGTGGGACAGATGTCACCTAGCCTGGTGGGACAGATGTCACCTAGCCTGGTGGGACAGATGTCACCTAGCCTGGTGGAACAGATGTCACCTAGCCTGGTGGGACAGATGTCACCTAGCCTGGTGGGACAAATATAACCTAGCCTGGTGGAACAGATGTCACCTAGCCTGGTGACAGACTCAATCTAATTCTCTTCAAAACAAACAACAGTTGCTATGGAGACAGAGGGATACTTGAAGAATCCATAATTGGGACAAGGAAGGAGCCTGAAGCCAATCTATCTCCTGGCCAAGGTACTCTAGTCTCCTGGCCAAGGTACTCTAGTCTCCTGGCCAAGGTACTCTAGTCTCCTGGCCAAGGTACTCTAGTCTCCTGGCCAAGGTACTCTAGTCTCCTGGCCAAGGTACCCTAATAGTTATGGGCCCTATTCAAAAGTAGTCAGTGCCAGGCTTTCTTCTGTGTGTGTGTGTGTGTGTGTGTCTCCATTTTTTCTTTCTCTTATGAATGAAGTCTCATTCATATCATTTGAAGAAGGAGGAATGGATTATAGCCTATCCCTCCCTGTCTCAAGGTTGCATATGACTCTATATAACAGATTGATCACGATGCCACAAAACAGAAATATATTCATATTGTCCAACAGTTGAATGTTTGGTAACATTGTAATACAACCAAATGATTGTCTTGTTTTATGTATCATGATGTGGTGTTTCATCTTTCCAGTTTATTCAGAGGAATAAAACAATGGCAGTGCACACACACACACACACACACACACACACACACACACACACACAAAACCTTAGCCATAAAGGGGAGACTCCTCCCACAACCCCCACCAACACAGACACTGCTGTCCTGGGAAAACCTTAGCCATGAAGGGGAGACTGCTCCCTGTACATCACCCCTCCCTCCCTTTTTGTTCTGACTTCATCCTGTGGTCACTTCTGGAGCACAAGTCCAAGAGGCTGGTCACGGAGGCATCACGGCCTGGAAAGACCCCCAGCCCCCAGGGGAGCCCCGACAGCATCGCCCCTGGGCATAAACACAACACATGAAGGATGGAGGATGTGTGTGTGTGTGTGGCATGAGTGTGCGTTTGTGGCGTGCGTGTGTGTGTGGCGTGCGTGTGTGTGTGGCGTGCGTGTGTGTGCGTGCGTGTGCGTTTGTGGCGTGCGTGTGTGTGTGGCGTGCGTGTGCGTGTGCGTTTGTGGCGTGCGTGTGTGTTCGTGCGTGTGCGTGCTCTGAGAGCCAGCTTTGAACTTCACCAGCCTGCAGTGGGACAGTGAACTGTGGGGTGGGACAGTGAACTGTGGAGTGGGACAGTGAACTGTGGGGTGGGACAGTGAACTGTGGGGTGGGACAGTGAACTGTGGGGTGGGACAGTGAACTGTGGGTCTGTGTAGAAGAGGTCCTATGTAGACAACTCAGACATCTTTTGAATCATTGAACATCCTTTTCTAAATGAGTTTAAACCCCGTTTCTGTCATCAACTAAGACCTCTTTATTTTTCTTCAAGGAGAATGATGATTGATGGGTTGAATAGTATTTGTCTCCCTCTGTTGTCCAAATGAGTTATAACAGAAAGAACAGACTAGTAAAGGACGAAGGGTCAGGGTTAAGGTTAGCACCACCAGGTAGCAGTAGGGTTAGGGTCAGGGTTAAGGTTAGCACCACCAGGTAGCAGTAGGGTTAGGGTCAGGGTTAAGGTTAGCACAACCAGGTAGCAGTAGGGTTAGGGTTAAGGTTAGCACCACCAGGCAACAGTAGAGTTAGGGTCAGGGTCAGGGTTAAGGTTAGCACCACCAGGTAGCAGTAGGGTTAGGGTCAGGGTCAAGGTTAGCACCACCAAGTAGCAGTAGGGTTAGGGTTAGGGTCAGGGTTAGGGTTAAGGTTAGCACCACCAGGTAGCAGTAGGGTTAGGGTCAGGGTTAAGGTTAGCACCACCAGGTAGCAGTAGGGTTAGGGTCAGGGTTAAGGTTAGCACCACCAGGAAGCAGTAGGGTTAGGGTCAGGGTTAAGGTTAGCACCACCAGGTAGCAGTAGGGTTAGGACTAAGGTTAGCACCACCAGGCAACAGTAGAGTTAGGGTCAGGGTCAGGGTCAGGGTTAAGGTTAGCACCATCAGGTAGCAGTAGGGTTAGGGTCAGGGTCAGGGTTAAGGTTAGCACCACCAAGTAGCAGTAGGGTTAGGGTTAGGGTCAGGGTTAGGGTTAAGGTTAGCACCACCAGGTAGCAGTAGGGTTAGGGTCAGGGTTAAGGTTAGCACCACCAGGTAGCAGTACGGTTAGGGTCAGGGTTAAGGTTAACCCTAATGCTACCTGGTGGTGCTAACCTTAACCCCAACCCTGAACTTAACCCTACTGCTACCTGGTGGTGCTAAGTTCAGGGTTGGGGTTAAGGTTAGTACCACCAGGCAACAGTAGGGTTAGGGTTAGGGTTAGCACCACCAGGTAGCAGTAGGGTTAGGGTTAGGGTTAAGGTTAGCACCACCAGGTAGCAGTAGGGTCAGAGTTAGGGTTAAGGTTAGCACCACCAGGTAGTAGTAGGGTTATGGTTAAGTTTAAGGTTAAGGGTTAGGGTAGAGCCAGTGTGTGGACATGAAGCTAGGGTTAGGGACAGGATTAGGGTAGAGCCAGTGTGTGGACATGAAGCTAGGGTTAGGGACAGGATTAGGGTAGAGCCAGTGTGTGGACATGAAGCTAGGGTTAGGGACAGGATTAGGGTAGAGCCAGTGTGTGGACATGAAGCTAGGGTTAGGGACAGGATTAGGGTAGAGCCAGTGTGTGGACATGAAGCTAGGGTTAGGGACAGGATTAGGGTAGAGCCGGTGTGTGGACATGAAGCTAGGGTTAGGGACAGGATTAGGGTAGAGCCGGTGTGTGGCCATGAAGCTAGGGTTATGGACAGGATTAGGGTAGAGCCGGTGTGTGGACATGAAGCTAGGGTTAGGGACAGGATTAGGGTAGAGCCGGTGTGTGGACATGAAGCTAGGGTTATGGACAGGATTAGGGTAGAGCCGGTGTGTGGACATGAAGCTAGGGTTAGGGACAGGGTTAGGGACAGGATTAGGGTAGAGCCGGTGTGTGGCCATGAAGCTAGGGTTAGGGACAGGATTAGAGTAGAGCCGGTGTGTGGACATGAAGCTAGGGTTAGGGACAGGATTAGGGTAGAGCCGGTGTGTGGCCATGAAGCTAGGGTTAGGGACAGGATTAGGGTAGAGCCGGTGTGTGGCCATGAAGCTAGGGTTAGGGACAGGATTAGGGTAGAGCCGGTGTGTGGACATGAAGCTAGGGTTAGGGACAGGATTAGGGTAGAGCCGGTGTGTGGCCATGAAGCTAGGGTTAGGGACAGGATTAGAGTAGAGCCGGTGTGTGGACATGAAGCTAGGGTTAGGGACAGGATTAGGGTAGAGCCGGTGTGTGGACATGAAGCTAGGGTTATGGACAGGATTAGGGTAGAGCCGGTGTGTGGACATGAAGCTAGGGTTAGGGACAGGATTAGGGTAGAGCCGGTGTGTGGACATGAAGCTAGGGTTAGGGACAGGATTAGGGTAGAGCCGGTGTGTGGACATGAAGCTAGGGTTGGGGACAGGATTAGGGTAGAGCCGGTGTGTGGACATGAAGCTAGGGTTAGGATCAGGGTTGAGACAACAAACGCACTGAAAAACAACATGGTGGATAATTAAGATGTTTACAATTTACAAAAATGTTGAAGGTTCCTGTCTGTGTAAGTGGGCGTTCCCGCTCACGCCTATGAGATGTCTCACTTTCTCTACCATCTCTGCTGTTACCACGGGACCGGTCCGTCAACATATTTCCTCTCTCCTGGAACACAAGCCCTATGGACGGAAGGCCTGCAGATTCATTAGATAGTCATCAAACACATGTACATTTGAGACAGAAATACCGTTGACACTACATTATATTGGAACCACAGTCTTCCATTCGCCACATGACTGCGTTAGCCTGCTTGAGCTTAAAGATCAAATCCACATTAGGGGAGAGAAAGTCACTGTTTGCCCTCCCGTTGTTATGGTTTTGGTTGATGAAATGGAGGAGAGGAGCGTCCAGCAGCGTAGTAAAAATAAATGACATCACATATTGTGCTGTTCTATTGCAGGTGTGATGATGTCGGATGTTTACAGTGTCTTCTTTGTCGTTGTAGTATCCCAAAACGGACGGGGCAGTTTCACCATGAAGGACTCCAGCTTTAAACCTGACAACAGCTATTCTACTGAGCCTAAACTAATGACAGCTTTGGGATGATATCGTGTGACGGTCTGAGGTTGGAACCCGGGTCTCCTGTTTACCATGAGACTGTGTTAGCCCTCTGAGCTTCAACCTAGACATTATCTTGGGCAGCCAACACAAGTCTTCAGGTCTCAGGTAAAGGTGTCTCATCACAGAAGCGTGATACGTCCAAACCACCTCTGTTATACTTCACTTTCTAATGAAATCAATACAGCCGGTTAGAGAGGTGATGATGTGTAACCTGACGACCTTGTCTTATCTCTGCCCTGAATTATCCTACAGGAGTCCTGGAATTACCAGGAATAACATGGACCAATTCTAGACTGTTGTGGGAGTTGATTTGATGAAGAAAATCCTTTGCTGTGCAAGGATAGTGATTTGGCCAGCAGGGGAAGCTGTAATGCCATATTTTAGCTGTAGTTCAGTGAGAAAATGACCAGATTCAGTTGTGGGTGACATACTTGATATATACATTTCTGATGTCTGGTGAATTCAACAACTCAAGTAAGCCTTGAAACTAAATGTTTGTAACATATATTAATATATTCTAAACAATGTCTAAAACATCGGAACTACATACTGCACCTTTGACCCCCATCAGAGCCTGTGTTCACAATGGGTCTCAAGGTACGGCTCCCGAGTGGCGCAGCGGTCCAAGGCACTGCATCTCGGTGCTAGAGGTGTCACTACAGACCCTGGTTCGATTCCAGGCTGTATCACAACAGGCCACGATTGGGAATTCTGTTAGGGAGGCACACAATTGGCCCAGTGCTGTTAGGGTTTGGCCGGTGTAGGCCGTCATTGTAAATAAGAATTTGTTCGTAACTGGCATGCCTAGTTAAATAAAGGTTCAATTTAAAAAAATCAGTAGCCTACTGATCTTGGATTTGTATTCATTTTTTGATCATAATGAATAAGATTACATGGACAGATCCTAGATCAGCACTCCTGCTCAGATGCTTTGTGAATATGGTCCCTGAGGGATCATTGGGTGCTAAGAGGCTTTCTCCAGACATGGACAGATCCTAGATCAGCACTCCTGCTCAGAGGCTTTCTCCAGACATGTACAGATCCTAGAACAGCACTCCTGCTCAGAGGCTTTCTCCAGACATGGACAGATCCTAGATCAGCACTCCTGCTCAGAGGCTTTCTCCAGACATGTACAGATCCTAGATCAGCACTCCTGCTCAGAGACTTTCTCCAGACATGTACAGATCCTAGATCAGCACTCCTGCTCAGAGGCTTTCTCCAGACATGGACAGATCCTAGATCAGCACTCCTGCTCAGAGGCTTTCTCCAGACATGGACAGATCCTAGATCAGCACTCCTGCTCAGAGGCTTTCTCCAGACATGGACAGATCCTAGATCAGCACTACTGCTCAGAGGATTTCTCCAGATGTGGACAGATCCTAGATCAGCACTCCTGCTCATCGACTCAAGCTGTCATTCCACAGTGGCAGGAACTGGACAGCACCCCCTGCTGGCGCTGAAGTAAAGGCTTTTTCCAAGGGGATTAACTGGTTAAGATCTGAATATGATTCAACGCCTGTAGTTTGTGTTCTGTATTCTAGTTTCATTGGGCTGAAATTCTGATTCAAGCTATTTTTTCTTTAGGTTTCTCTTTTCTTTTTTTTGTGTAAAAAATAAGGGATGTAGGTAGATGTAGTCATGATTACATCTGTGATATCTGGGCTGCTTTCCCTGGTTCTGTTGTTTCTGATATCACTTTTGAAATTCGTCCCCATTTGGTAAAAAATTTAATATTCAAACATAACTAATATAGGCCCACTTAATATGGGTCAAATAGCCGGACTTCCTGACCTATACAGTTAGCTAACAGCAGTCCTGACATACTCAAACATAAACATTTATTTCACTTCAGACAGAAAAAGGGAAATGCAACATTGACCGAAGTCTAAAAATAGGCCTAGACTACCGTAGGGTGAAGAACTAGGTCTAGACTACCGTAGGGTGAAGAACTAGGCCTAGACTACCGTAGGGTGAAGAACTAGGCCTAGACTACTGTAGGGTGAAGAACTAGGCCTAGACCACCGTAGGGTGAAGAACTAGGCCTAGACTACCGTAGGGTGAAGAACTAGGCCTAGACTACCGTAGGGTGAAGAACTAGGCCTAGACTACCGTAGGGTGAAGAACTAGGCCTAGACTACCGTAGGGTGAAGAACTAGGCCTAGACTACCGTAGGGTGAAGAACTAGGCCTAGACTACCGTAGGGTGAAGAACTAGGCCTAGACTACCGTAGGGTGAAGAACTAGGCCTAGACTACCGTAGGGTGAAGAACTAGGCCTAGACTACCGTAGGGTGAAGAACTAGGCCTAGACTACCGTAGGGTGAAGAACTAGGCCTAGACTACCGTAGGGTGAAGAACTAGGCCTAGACCACCGTAGGGTGAAGAACTAGGCCTAGACCACCGTAGGGTGAAGAACTAGGCCTAGACTATCCTAGGGTGTAGAACTAGGCCTAGACTACCGTAGGGTGTAGAACTAGGCCTAGACTACCGTAGGGTGAAGAACTAGGCCTAGACCACCGTAGGGTGAAGAACTAGGCCTAGACTATCCTAGGGTGTAGAACTAGGCCTAGACTATCCTAGGGTGAAGAACTAGGCCTAGACTATCGTAGGGTGAAGAACTAGGCCTGGACTACCGTAGGGTGAAGAACTAGGCCTAGACTATCCTAGGGTGAAGAACTAGGCCTAGACTATCGTAGGGTGAAGAACTAGGCCTGGACTACCGTAGGGTGAAGAACTAGGCCTAGACCACCGTAGGGTGTAGAACTAGGCCTAGACTATCCTAGGGTGAAGAACTAGGCCTAGACTATCGTAGGGTGAAGAACTAGGCCTGGACTACCGTAGGGTGAAGAACTAGGCCTAGACTAGCCTAGGGGTCTACCAGCATGTGGGGGGGGGGGGGGATTTGAGCAACAACAGTCTCACAAACAAGTCCCTTTTAAGTACACCCCCTGATTAATGATTAATGGGTTTCCTTTTAAACACACACTAGAGAAATCAATAGGTCGAGAGAATAGTCATTTTAATCAGTTGAACGGATGTAATCAATTGAGGACTGACAGTAAAAAGGGGACAGAATGTCCGGACATTGACTGATACTTGGAAACCGGCCGGCAGGGTCCCTTTTGTAGCTTTAGTCTCTGTTAAGTTTGTGAACCTTTCGGGAAGGGGGAGGCTCTTTTGAGTGGTCTAAGTTCGATTGGAGCGTTCATTGCACAGAAATGTAAGAAAACCGCTCTGAGTTGGTAAAAATGAGCTGAAAGGGATGGAGTAGCTAGGCTTCTGTCCACAAGGACCAAACATTTGGCCTGTAGTGGTAATGGTTAGAAGGAAACCGCTCTGAGTTGGTAAAAATGAGCTGAAAGGGATGGAGCTAGGCTACTGTCCACAAGGACCAAACATTTGGCCTGTAGTGGTAATGGTTAGAAGGATTTTGTCAACTTAAAATCAAATGTTTTAATTGTTTATGTTTTGGATAACCCCCACCCTAACTAACAATTTTCCTAACCTTAAATTAATTATCCTAACCTGCTATGTTAATTCTCCTAATCTGCTACGTTAATTCTCCTAACCTGCTATGTTAATTATCCTAACCTGCTATGTTAATTCTCCTAACCTGCTATGTTAATTATCCTAACCTGCTATGTTAATTATCCTAACCTGCTATGTTAATTATCCTAACCTGCTATGTTAATTATCCTAACCTGCTATGTTAATTATCCTAACCTGCTATGTTAATTATCCTAACCTGCTATGTTAATTCTCCTAACCTGCTATGTTAATTCTCCTAACCTGCTATGTTAATTATCCTAACCTGCTATGTTAATTCTCCTAACCTGCTATGTTAATTCTCCTAACCTGCTACGTTAATTCTCCTAACCTGCTATGTTAATTCTCCTAATCTGCTATGTTAATTATCCTAACCTGCTACGTTAATTCTCCTAACCTGCTATGTTAATTCTCCTAATCTGCTATGAAAAGTCAAATCTGATAAAAGCTGTTGGTGCTTTTAAGACAACTGGGAACTTGGAAAAATACGAGCTCAAATCATGACTTCTGTGATCTTCATGTCGGAATGTTGGCGCTCTAGAAAGAGGCCCGAGTTGGATGACTGTTCAAAATGATTTTTCCCAGTGGGAGCTAATTTTTCTTTTTTTTTAGTTCCCAGTTGTCCTGCACTGAAGTCAGAAGTCTGAGATTAATTAGTTCCTAGATGTTTTGAACACGGCATGTACCCCATCTAGTCAAAACCGCCTGTAGCCCATTCAACCAAATGTGTAGCATGCGAGGAGAACGTCGTCGCTTCCTCCCAGCTCTGTTATTGCTTTCAAGACACCTGGGAAATCAGATCAAAACACAATCAAA
The DNA here is from genome assembly GCF_057628025.1 of Oncorhynchus mykiss. NCBI lineage: Eukaryota > Metazoa > Chordata > Actinopteri > Salmoniformes > Salmonidae > Oncorhynchus > Oncorhynchus mykiss. The sequence continues at coordinate 54,717,696 of NC_143044.1, read as the reverse complement.
TCATGATCTTCAGGTCGGAAAGTCAGAGCTCTATAAAAATGCCATCATCTTCTTTGGTGTCATGGCATCCTCACACTTAGTTTGTGTATGCCAACACCTACTGTGCGGTTGTGTATGGTCAATCACATTACAATTTGTGACATACCACCAACTAACACCTATATATCAATATTACACACCACCGTCTATATACCACTATTACATACCACCATCTATATACCACTATTACATACCACCGCCTATATACCACTATTACATACCACCATCTATATACCACTATTACATACCACCGCCTATATACCACTATTACATACCACCATCTATATACCACTATTACATACCACCATCTATATACCACCACCTATATATCAATATTACACACCACCATCTATATACCACTATTACATACCACCATCTATATACCACTATTACATACCACCATCTATATACCACTATTACACACCACCATCTATATACCACTATTACATACTACCATCTATATACCACTATTACATACCACCATCTATATACCACTATTACACACAACCATCTATATACCACCATCTATATACCACTATTACATACCACCATCTATATACCACCATCTATATACCACTATTACATACCACCATCTATATACCACCATCTATATACCACTATTACATACCACCATCTATATACCACTATTACATACTACCATCTATATACCACTATTACATACCACCATCTATATACCACTATTACATACCACCATCTATATACCACTACTACATACTACCATCTATATACCACTATTACACACCACCATCTATATACCACTATTACATACTACCATCTATATACCACTATTACACACCACCATCTATATACCACTATTACATACTACCATCTATATACCACTATTACATACCACCATCTATATACCACTATTACACACCACCAACTACCATCTATATACCACTATTACATACCACCATCTATATACCACTATTACATACTACCATCTATATACTACTATTACATACTACCATCTATATACCACTATTACATACCACCATCTATATACCACTATTACATACTACCATCTATATACCACTATTACATACTACCATCTATATACCACTATTACATACTACCATCTATATACCACTATTACACACCACCATCTATATACCACTATTACATACTACCATCTATATACCACTATTACATACTACCATCTATATACCACTATTACATACCACCATCTATATACCACTATTACACACCACCAACTACCATCTATATACCACTATTACACACCACCATCTATATACCACCATCTATATACCACTATTACATACCACCATCTATATACCACTATTACACACCACCAACTACCATCTATATACCACTATTACATACCACCATCTATATACCACTATTACATACCACTATCTATATACCACTATTACACACTACCATCTATATACCACTATTACATACCACCATCTATATACCACTATTACATACCACCATCTATATACCACTATTACACACCACCATCTATATACCACCATCTATGTACCACTATTACATACCACCATGTATATACCACCATCTATATACCACTATTACACACCACCATCTATATACCACCATCTATATACCACTATTACATACCACCATGTATATACCACCATCTATATACCACTATTACATACCACCACCTATATACCACTATTACATACCACCATCTATATACCACTATTACATACCACCATCTATATACCACTATTACACACCACCATCTATATACCACTATTACACACCACCATCTATATACCACTATTACACACCACCATCTATATACCACCATCTATATACCACTATTACATACCACCATCTATATACCACTATTACACACCACCATCTATATACCACTATTATATACCACCATCTATATACCAATATTACACACCACCAACTACCATCTATATACCACTATTACATACCACCATCTATATACCACTATTACATACCACTATCTATATACCACTATTACACACTACCATCTATATACCACTATTACATACCACCATCTATATACCACTATTACACACTACCATCTATCTATATACCACTATTACATACCACCATCTATATACCACTATTACATACCACCATATATATACCACTATTACATACCACCATCTATATACCACTATTACACACCACCATCTATATACCACTATTACATACTACCATCTATATACCACTATTACATACTACTAAGGGTTAGGGTTAGGGTTAGGGTTAGACACTATTACACACTACCATCTATCTATATACCACTATTACATACCACCATCTATATACCACTATTACACACTACCATCTATATACCACTATTACATACCACCATCTATATACCACTATTACATACCACCATCTATATACCACTATTACATACCACCATCTATATACCACTATTACACACTACCATCTATATACCACTATTACATACCACCATCTATATACCACTATTACACACTACCATCTATATACCACTATTACATACCACCATCTAAATACCACTATTACATACCACCAACTATATACCACTATTACATACCACCATCTATATACCACTATTACATACCACCATCTATATACCACTATTACATACCACCATCTATATACCACTATTACACACCACCATCTATATACCACTATTACACACCACTATTACATACCATCTATCTATATACCACTATTACATACCACCATCTATATACCACTATTACACACCACCATCTATATACCACTATTACACACCACCATCTATATACCACTATTACATACAACCATCTATATACCACTATTACATACCACCATCTATATACCACCATCTATATACCACTATTACATACCACCATCTATATACCACTATTACATACCACCATCTATCTATATACCACCATCTATATACCACTATTACACACTACCAATTAACATCTATATACCACTATTACACACCACCATCTATCTATATACCACTATTACACACCACCATCTATATACCACTATTACATACCACCATCTATATACCACTATTACATACCACCCACCTATATACCACTATTACATACCACCCACTATATACCACTATTACATACCACCATCTATATACCACTATTACATACCACCATCTATATACCACTATTACATACAACCCACTATATACCACTATTACACACCACCATCTATATACCACTATTACATACCACCATCTATATACCACTATTACATACCACCATCTATATACCACTATTACATACCACCCACTATATACCACTATTACATACCACCATCTATATACCACTATTACATACCACCATCTATATACCACTATTACATACCACCATCTATATACCACTATTACATACCACCATCTATATACCACTATTACATACCACCATCTATATACCACTATTACATACCACCATCTATATACCACTATTACATACCACCATCTATATACCACTATTACATACCGCCATCTATATACCACTATTACATACCACCATCTATATACCACTATTACATACCACCATCTATATACCACCATCTATATACCACTATTACATACCACCATCTATATACCACTATTACATACCACCATCTATATACCACTATTACATACCACCATCTATATACCACCATCTATATACCACGATTACATACCACCATCTATATACCACTATTACATACCACCCACTATATACCACTATTACATACCACCATCTATATACCACTATTACATACCACCATCTATATACCACTATTACATACCACCATCTATATACCACTATTACATACCACCATCTATATACCACTATTAATACCACCATCTATATACCACTATTACATACCACCATCTATATACCACCATCTATATACCACTATTACATACCACCATCTATATACCACTATTACATACCACTATCTATATACCACTATTATATACCGCCATCTATATACCACCATCTATATACCACTATTATATACCACCATCTATATACCACTATTACACACAACCATCTATATACCACTATTACATACCACCATCTATATACCACTATTACATACCACCATCTATATACCACTATTACATACCACCATCTATATACCACTATTACATACCACCATATATATACCACTATTACATACTACCATCTATATACCACCATCTATATACCACTATTTCATACCACCCACTAATACATACCACCATCTATATACCACTATTACATACCACCATCTATATACCACTATTACATACTACCATCTATATACCACTATTACATACCACCCACTATATACCACTATTACATACCACCCACTATTACATACCACCCACTATATACCACTATTACATACCACCATCTATATACCACTATTACATACCACCCACTATATACCACTATTACATACCACCCACTATTACATACCACCCACTATATACCACTATTACATACCACCATCTATATACCACTATTACGTACTACCATCTATATACCACTATTACATACCACCCACTATTACATACCACCCACTATATACCACTATTACACACTACCATCTATATACCACTACTACACACCACCATCTATATACCACTATCACGTACAACCAACTACCCTCTATATACCACTATTACATACCACCAACTAACACCTATATACCACAATTACATACCACCAACTAACACCTACAGTGGGCTCCAAAATGACTATCACCTCTGACTTACAATGCACAAACAATACGTAAAACAATATAAACAATATTATTATAGAGATAAACTTAAAATACCAACGTGTGAAAATACTATACTTTTGTAACGGTTTCCGTTGTTCTCTTCTGAGGAGGAAGGATCGGACCAATGAGCAGCGTGGTAAGTGTCCATAATATAATTTTAATGAAATATAACTGAACACAGAAAACAAAAGAATAAGAGATTAAATGGAAACCGACACAGTCCCGTATGGAGCAAACACAGACAGGGAAAATAATCACCCACAACAAACATGGGGAAAACAGGCTACCTAAGTATGATTCTCAATCAGAGACAACGATCGACAGCTGCCTCTGATTGAGAACCATACCAGGCCAAACACAGAAATACAACATAGAAAAAGGAACATAGACTACCCACCCCAACTCACGCCCTGACCAAACTAACACAAAGACATAATAAAAGGAACTAAGGTCAGAACGTAACAACTTTATTAGTGTTTCAATGGAACCCAACAAAATCCAAAATCAATGTCCTCCAAATCAAGGTTTCACAATTAATGGCACCCTTAAATATTATTGTAAATAACATCTACCAAAATTAAACCAGGAATTAAGTTCCACTTATTTAAGGTTATCTAAGTGTTAAGGGACCATTACATTACCATTGAGCCATTACATCACTTCCTGTTTCACTAGGGTATAAAAATGAGGTAACACGCATGCAATATCCCTTTGTCATCCAACACCGTGAAGAAACGAACAGAACTGGCTGTTCAAAAGGGGACAGATGGTCGTAGACCTTCATAAATCTGGAAATGGCTACAAGAAGATCCACAAACGATTAAATATACCACTGAGCACTGTCAGGGCAATTATTTAAAAAATCAAAAGACAGTTGAAAACCTCACGGGTAGAGGACGCAAATGCATTTTGTCCCCCAGGATAGAGAGGAGGATCGTCTCTCTCACACCGGACACTTCTGATCCCCAGCAATATGCACACACCCCCACAATTGCAGTAGTGAAAAATGTATACAATTCTCATACTTGAGTAAAAGTAAAGATACCCTAATAGAAAATGATTCAAGCAAAAGTGAATGTCACCCAGTAAAATACTACTTGAATAAAAGTCTAGAAGTATATGGTTTTAAATATACTTAAGTATCAAAAGTAAAAGTATAAATTGTTTCACATTCTGTCACGTTCTGACCTTAGTTCCTTTGTTTTGTCTTTTGTTTTAGTATGGTCAGGGCGTGAGTGGGTTGGGTGGGTTGTCTATGTTAGTTTTTCTATGATTTTCTATTTCTGTGTTTGGCCTGGTATGGTTCTCAATCAGAGGCAGCTGTCAATCGTTGTCCCTGATTGAGAACCATATTTAGGTAGCCTGTTTTCCATTGTGTTTCGTGGGTGGTTATTTTCAGTCGTTGTGTGTCTGCACCAGACAGAACTGTTTCGGTTGTCACTTTGTTTTGTATTTTTGAAGTGTTCAGTTACTTATTAAATAAGATGAACACTAACCACGCTGCGCTTTGGTCCTCTCCTTCTTCCACCCAAGACAACCCTTACACATTCCTTATATTAAGCAAACCAGACAGCATGATTTTCTTGTTTTTTTTATTTATTTATTTATGGCTAGCCAGGGGCACACTCCAACACTCAGACATAATTTAGAAATAAAGGATGTGTGTTTAGTCAGTCTGCCAGATCAGAGGCAGTAGGGATGACCAGGGATGTTCTCTGTTTAGTGAATCCTCCAGATCAGAGGCAGTAGGGATGACCAGGGATGTTCTCTGTTTAGTGAGTCCTCCAGATCAGAGGCTGTAGAATTGACCAGGGATGTTCTCTGTTTAGTGAATCCTCCAGATCAGAGGCAGTAGGGATGACCAGGGATGTTCTCTGTTTAGTGAGTCCTCCAGATCAGAGGCTGTAGGGATGACCAGGGATATTCTCTGTTTAGTGAGTCCTCCAGATCAGAGGCTGTAGGGACGACCAGGGATGTTCTCTGTTTAGTGAGTCCACCAGATCAGAGGCAGTAGGGATGACCAGGGATGTTCTCTGTTTAGTGACTCCTCCAGATCAGAGGCTGTAGGGACGACCAGGGATGTTCTGTTCAGTGAATCCTCCAGATCAGAGGCAGTAGGGATGACCAGGGATGTTCTCTGTTTAGTGAGTCCACCAGATCAGAGGCAGTAGGGATGACCAGGGATGTTCTCTGTTTAGTGAGTCCTCCAGATCAGAGGCTGTAGGGATGACCAGGGATATTCTCTGTTTAGTGAGTCCTCCAGATCAGAGGCTGTAGGGACGACCAGGGATGTTCTCTGTTTAGTGAGTCCACCAGATCAGAGGCAGTAGGGATGACCAGGGATGTTCTCTGTTTAGTGACTCCTCCAGATCAGAGGCTGTAGGGACGACCAGGGATGTTCTGTTCAGTGAATCCTCCAGATCAGAGGCAGTAGGGATGACCAGGGATGTTCTCTGTTTAGTGAGTCCACCAGATCAGAGGCAGTAGGGATGACCAGGGATGTTCTCTGTTTAGTGAGTCCTCCAGATCAGAGGCAGTAGGGATGACCAGGGATGTTCTCTGTTTAGTGAGTCCTCCAGATCAGAGGCTGTAGGGACGACCAGGGATGTTCTGTTCAGTGAATCCTTCAGATCAGAGGCAGTAGGGATGACCAGGGATGTTCTCTGTTTAGTGAGTCCTCCAGATCAGAGGCTGTAGGGACGACCAGGGATGTTCTGTTCAGTGAATCCTCCAGATCAGAGGCAGTAGGGATGACCAGGGATGTTCTCTGTTTAGTGAGTCCTCCAGATCAGAGGCAGTAGGGACGACCAGGGATATTCTCTGTTTAGTGAATCCTCCAGATCAGAGGCAGTAGGGATGACCAAGGATGGTCTCTGTTTAGTGAGTCCTCCAGATCAGAGGCAGTAGGGACGACCAGGGATGTTCTCTGTTTAGTGAGTCCTCCAGATCAGAGGCAGTAGGGATGACCAAGGATGGTCTCTGTTTAGTAAGTCCTCCAGATCAGAGGCAGTAGGGACGACCAGGGATGTTCTCTGTTTAGTGAGTCCTCCAGATCAGAGGCAGTAGGGACGACCAGGGATGTTCTCTGTTTAGTGAGTCCTCCAGATCAGAGGCAGTAGGGATGACCATGGAGGTTCTCTGTTTAGTGAATCCTCCAGATCAGAGGCAGTAGGGATGACCAGGGATATTCTCTGTTTAGTGAATCCTCCAGATCAGACGCAGTAGGGATGACCAGGGATGTTCTCTGTTTAGTGAATCCTCCAGATCAGAGGCAGTAGGGATGACCAGGGATGTTCTCTGTTTAGTGAGTCCTCCAGATCAGAGGCAATAGGGATGACCAGGGATGTTCTCTGTTTAGTGAGTCCTCCAGATCAGAGGCAATAGGGATGACCAGGGATGTTCTCTGTTTAGTGAGTCCTCCAGATCAGAGGCAATAGGGATGACCAGTGATGTTCTCTGTTTAGTGAGTCCTCCAGATCAGAGGCAGTAGGTATGCCCAGGGATGTTCTCTGTTTAGTGAGTCCTCCAGATCAGAGGCAGTAGGGATGACCAGGGATATTCTCTGTTTAGTGAATCCTCCAGATCAGAGGCAGTAGGGATGACCAGGGATGTTCTCTGTTTAGTGAGTCCTCCAGATCAGAGGCAGTAGGGACGACCAGGGATGTTCTCTGTTTAGTGAGTCCTCCAGATCAGAGGCAGTAGGGACGACCAGGGATGTTCTCTGTTTAGTCAGTCCTCCAGATCAGAGGCAGCAGAGATGACCAGGGATGTTCTCTTGATAAGTGCGTGCATTGGACCATTTTCCTGTCCTGCTAAGCATTCAAAAATGTAACAAGTAATTGTGGGTGTCAGGGAAAAAGTATGAAGTAAAAAGTACATAACTTTCTTTAGAAATGTAGTTAAGTAAAAGTCCAAGTTGTAAAAAATATATATAAATTTTAAAGTAAAGTACAGCTACCCTCAAAAACTACTTAAGTAGTACTTTAAAGTATTTCTACTTAAGTACTTTACACCACTGCACAATTGACACAGTTTTTACACCAATTCTACACATTCCTTTGTCCCATGTCCTCCGGCACACTTCTCACATGTCTGGAATCTCCCTCCGACACACTGCTGCAACATGACCATAAGCTTGGCATCTGAACCTCCCTCCGACACACTGCTGCAACATGACCATAAGCTTGGCATCTGAACCATAACGCTCCCATTGGACAACTGACATATCCTAACATGACTTCATCAGGTAAAGTCTCCTTCAAAACTCAAAAAGGACAGACACAGTCTTCTCAGTTACACCCCCCGCTCACCACCGGGTCTGCTTCTCACCAAACGCCAGCCGTCACAGACAGCCCAGGATTCACTCCATTCAAAGGCACCCTGCTCCAGAGAACAAAGACAGCCACAGGTCTTGTCCCTGGTGGCGTGAGGCCAAGTGCCTGCTCCCTCTGGACCGAAGAAACACAGACAGCCCAGGATTCACTCCATTCAAAGGCACCCTGCTCCAGAGAACAAAGACAGCCACAGGTCTTGTCCCTGGTGGCGTGAGGCCAAGTGCCTGCTCCCTCTGGACCGAAGAAACACAGACAGTTATTACAAGTCCAATTCCAGTTACCTTTACCAATCGCTTATTTCCATTGACTTTCAATATGTACCAATCGCTTATTTCCATTGACTTTCAATATGTACCAATCGCTTATTTCCATTGACTTTCAATATGTACCAATCACTTATTTCCATTGACTTTCAATATGTACCAATCACTTATTTCCATTGACTTTCAATATGTACCAATCGCTTATTTCCATTGACTTTCAATATGTACCAATCGCTTATTTCCATTGACTTTCAATATGTACCAATCGCTTATTTCCATTGACTTTCAATATGTACCAATCGCTTATTTCCATTGACTTTCAATATGTACCAATCGCTTATTTCCATTGACTTTCAATATGTACCAATCTCTTGGTAAAGGTATTCCATAACATGGGGCTTGTTAAAACAGCCTTTATCTACACGAGAGGATCCAGACAAGAACATCGTCACAATGGTCTGTAAAACGTGAACTACAAACTTAAACATGTTACCAATATGGAATAGAGTTGGGCGGTGTCCAGACGTATGGTGTCGCATTAACACATAGTTCTTCATAAGAAATCAGAAGAAATATCTAGCTGTGTTTTGTACTCAGATGTAAAATGCTTCTTATTGTTCATCTCTGGTTCGGCATCAGACGAATTTTGTGCTTCAGTTGAACTTCTCTACTTGGATGAAATTTCTTGAATGGGCATTCTATCAGCAGACAGCGCTCCGAAATATGAAATATGATGGCCATGCAAACCTAGCTTTTTCCTTACATGTTCCTTGTCACTCTATTGAAGCAACAAAAAAACACTTGACTGGGTTACCTATATATATATATATATATACATACAGTTGAAGTCGGAAGTTTACATACACTTAGGTTGGAGTCATTAAAACTCGTTTTTCAACCACTCAACAAATTTCTTGTTAAATCATGGAGTATAACACACAATGAAGTCTGGGTCTTATTTCCATTGTTAAATCATGGAGGATAAAACAACAATGAAGTCTGGGACTTATTTCCATTGTTAAATCATGGAGGATAACACACAATACAGTCTGGGACTTATTTCCATTGTTTCCGGCTAGTGACAGTGACTAAGTTCAGGGCAAGGTACTGGGTGGAGGCCAGTTAGTGATGGCTATTTAACAGTCTGATGGCCTTGAGATAGAAGCTGTTTTTCAGTCTCTCGGTCCAAGCTTTGACGCAACTGTACTGACCTCCCTTTCTGGGTGATAGTGGGGTTGAACAGAGCCTGTACTGACCTCGCTTTCTGGGTGATAGTGGGGTTGAACAGAGCCTGTACTGACCTCGCTTTCTGGGTGATAGTGGGGTTGAACAGAGCCTGTACTGACCTCGCTTTCTGGGTGATAGTGGGGTTGAACAGAGCCTGTACTGACCTCGCTTTCTGGGTGATAGTGGGGTTGAACAGAGCCTGTACTGACCTCGCTTTCTGGGTGATAGTGGGGTGAACAGGCCGTGGCTCGGTTGGCTGAGGTCCTTGATGATCTTCTTGGCCTTCCTGTGACACCGGGTGTTGTAGATGTCCTGAAGGGCAGGCAGTGTGCTCCCGGTGATGTGTCGGGCTAACCCGCACCACCCTCTGGAGAGCCCTGCGGCACACTGTACCAGGCGGTGACACAGCCTGACAGGATGCTCTCAATGGTGCAATCTGTAAAAATGTGCGAGGGTGTCAAATCTGGGACAAATGCGCCACACATATTTTTATCCCCTAAGTGTTGTTATATCTGACAGATACAAGACAGACACTTCATAACTTGTTTCCTTATTATTGATTTTAGGTACCTTTTTTTTGTAGCTGTTTATGAATGTGTTATTCAACGTGTTTCTGTGGGCTATAGCAGTGAATGTGTTATTCAACGTGTTTCTGTGGGCTATAGCAGTGAATGTGTTATTCAACATGTTTCTGTGGGCTATAGCAGTGAATGTGTTATTCAACATGTTTCTGTGGGCTATAGCAGTGAATGTGTTATTCAACATGTTTCTGTGGGCTATAGCAGTGAATGTGTTATTCAACATGTTTCTGTGGGCTATAGCAGTGAATGTGTTATTCAACATGTTTCTGTGGGCTATAGCAGTGAATGTGTGATTCAACGTGTTTCTGTGGGCTATAGCAGTGAATGTGTTATTCAACATGTTTCTGTGGGCTATAGCAGTGAATGTGTTATTCAACATGTTTCTGTGGGCTATAGCAGTGAATGTGTTATTCAACGTGTTTCTGTGGGCTATAGCAGTGAATGTGTTATTCAACGTGTTTCTGTGGGCTATAGCAGTGAATGTCACGTTCGTCGTATGGGAGGAGACCAAGGAGCAGCGTGATATGAATACATACTCTTCAATAAGACGAAGAACACTTAAACACACTATACAAAACGAACGTGAAGCTACACTATAAATGTGCATAAACAGGCAACTAGACAATAACCCACAAAATACCCAAAGAAGATGGCTGCCTAAATATGGTTCCCAATCAGAGACAACGATAAACACCTGCCTCTAATTGAAAACCAATCTAGGCAACCATAGACATATATAAACACCTAGATGATAAACAACCCCATAAACCTACAAAACCCCTAGACAGTACAAAAACACATACATCACCCATGTCTCACCCTGACCTAACCAAAATATATAAAGAAAACAAAGAATACTCAGGTCAGGGTGTGACAGTGAAGGCCAAAGTCAATGTTTCATCAAATATCTATACACTACAGGTCAAGAGTTTTAGAACACCTTCTCATTCAAGGGTTTTTCTTTATTTTTTACTATTTTCTACATTGTAGAATAATAGTAAAGACATCAACACTATGAAATAACACATATAGAATCATGTAGTAAATCAAATCAAATCAAATGTATTTATATAGCCCTTCGTACATCAGCTGATATCTCAAAGTGCTGTACAGAAACCCAGCCTAAAACCCCAAACAGCAAGCAATGCAGGTGTAGAAGCACGGTGGCTAGGAAAAGCTCCCTAGAAAGGCCAAAACCTAGGAAGAAACCTAGAGAGGAACCAGGCTATGTGGGGTGGCCAGTCCTCTTCTGGCTGTGCCGGGTGGAGATTATAAACCTAGAGAGGAACCAGGCTATGTGGGGTGGCCAGTCCTCTTCTGGCTGTGCCGGGTGGAGATTATAAACCTAGAGAGGAACCAGGCTATGTGGGGTGGCCAGTCTTCTTCTGGGTGTGCCGGGTGGAGATTATAAACCTAGAGAGGAACCAGGCTATGTGGGGTGACCAGTCCTCTTCTGGCTGTGCCGGGTGGAGATTATAAACCTAGAGAGGAACCAGGCTATGTGGGGTGGCCAGTCCTCTTCTGGCTGTGCCGGGTGGAGATTATAAACCTAGAGAGGAACCAGGCTATGTGGGGTGGCCAGTCCTCTTCTGGCTGTGCCGGGTGGAGATTATAAACCTAGAGAGGAACCAGGCTATGTGGGGTGGCCAGTCCTCTTCTGGCTGTGCCGGGTGGAGATTATAAACCTAGAGAGGAACCAGGCTATGTGGGGTGGCCAGTCCTCTTCTGGCTGTGCCGGGTGGAGATTATAAACCTAGAGAGGAACCAGGCTATGTGGGGTGGCCAGTCCTCTTCTGGCTGTGCCGGGTGGAGATTATAAACCTAGAGAGGAACCAGGCTATGTGGGGTGGCCAGTCCTCTTCTGGCTGTGCCGGGTGGAGATTATAAACCTAGAGAGGAACCAGGCTATGTGGGGTGGCCAGTCCTCTTCTGGCTGTGCCGGGTGGATATTATAAACCTAGAGAGGAACCAGGCTATGTGGGGTGGCCAGTCCTCTTCTGGCTGTGCCGGGTGGAGATTATAAACCTAGAGAGGAACCAGGCTATGTGGGGTGGCCAGTCCTCTTCTGGCTGTGCCGGGTGGAGATTATAAACCTAGAGAGGAACCAGGCTATGTGGGGTGGCCAGTCCTCTTCTGGCTGTGCCGGGTGGAGATTATAAACCTAGAGAGGAACCAGGCTATGTGGGGTGGCCAGTCCTCTTCTGGGTGTGCCGGGTGGAGATTATAACAGAACCACTAAAACCAATAAAAGTGTTAAACAAATCAAAATGAATTTTATATTTGAGATTCTTCAAAGTAGCCACCCTTTGCCTTGATGACAGCTTTGCACTCTCATGGCATTCTCTCAACCAGCTTCATGAGGTAGTCAGTCACCTGGTGACGACCTTCTGCTCCTTAGCCCAATTTACTGGCCCTCTCTGGCCTCTCCATGCTTCTCTTCTGTCGTTACCCACGAGACGCAACGCCGAACATTCTCTTTCCTTCGCTGTTTGTCTGAAATGACGCACACAGACTTACAATTAAGAGTTGGATGGATGACCGTTCAAAACTATTTTTTTCCCCAGTCGGAGCTCGTTTTTTTCTGAGTTCCCAGTTGTTTTCAACGCACTGAAGTCGGAAGTTGGAGAATTTCCCGAGTTCCCAGTCATTTTGAACGTGGCGTCACTCTCTGGGTTTCCACTGGTTACCACAGCCACAAAGTCAGAATATCATACAAATGTGGCTATATCATAATAATTCATGAAAACTAACATTTGCTTGGTAGTATCAATTTAAGGTTAGGTTTAGTCATGAGTTTAGCAGTGTGTTAAGGTTAGGGTTAAGGTTAGGTTTAAAATTACATTTTAAGAAGATAAATTGTAGAAATAGGCGGGGTTTATAACGTTTTGTTTGCGGTAACCAGTGAGGACACTGCTCTGGCGCTTTCAAGACAACTGTGAACTTGGAAAATATGAGGTCAGATCATGACTTCAGTGATTTTCAGGAACGGAAAGTCGGAGCTCTAGAAAGAGGCCCGACTTGGAATTCCAGAAGTCTTGCACGTACTAAGGTCGGAAGTCGGAGATTTCCGAGTTCCCAGTTCCCAGTTGTTTTGAACGCGGCATCTCCTATCTCCCTTCGCGGTGACGTAGGGGTGCCTGCACAATCCAACATGGAGTAGCGAGCGATGGGGCTCTAGCGGGGCCACCCCTCGGCAACGCCAGTGCCCATTCAGCAACGCTGAACGGGCCGTCGAAAAACGGGCCCCCAGAATTTAGGAGGCACATGTTTTACTTCACCGTATTACCCGGAGGATTATAAACTTTCGGAGAGTCTTTATTTTACACAAGCAACTGGTTGGCATGACAAGAAAATGACAGCAGAGAGAGAGAGAGACCTACTGTAGTCTCAGACTGAAGCAAAGAGCGCTGTGTATTCACACAAAGGCAGCGGAGAGATAGGCTTCTACGCGGAATAGAAGGGAAAGGACTGAGGATAGGTGTTGAAAAAAATGACGAGCAAAAAGCATGCACCCGCATTGGGATATCATTTCAGGTGAAACGAGAAAATGATAGAAGAAACACACCCAAGCGAGTAAGTATTATAATAACAATGTATTAAACTTCATTAGCGCTTTTCATTTGGCAGAAAGGATCGCAAAGCGTTGAAAGCAAATCAAACAAGAAGACAATAACACGGCTATATGACACAGTATGTCTGGACTAAACTATGATTATCGGGCAGAGTTTAACATGTTGAGTGTTTCAAAAAACGGTTCAAAATTAAGATAGCCGGAGGCAAGTAGGTAACTTTTTTAGACCGGGCTAGTAGAAAATATGCCCATAATATCACATGGCACAGATTTTGGACCCGGACTAGTAAGAACTTGCGTTCTACTAACGTTAACCTGGCTGGCCAGACAGCTTGCAACAGATGGAGCGATTGTCAAATTGGAACCGCACATCCTAGACTAGTAAATATCGACTCCAATATATATATTTCCCTTTGAGAAATGCTCAACTAAGTTACTTTTTTTTTGGAAACGAATGTCTTGTGGATCTGTTTTAGTTTCAGTCTTTTAAAAAAAAAAGTATTTTTACAAAGTTTGAAAATGGTCTGTGGCATGGGGGATTAGGCTATAATATATTGACAGTGAAAGCAGAAGAGGACTGGGGGGGTTTTAGGGCCCCCGCCTTGTTCTAGTCTACTGATTCTGTCTTGCGGAGGGGGAAGGTGTGGTGGTGGTTGCAGCGTGGGTGGATCGGAAACATGCTGTAAAGAAATCAGCAGTAGGGCCTTTTAAAATGTAACCAAGTTCGAAACTCTAGCGTTGTAAAAGTTATTCTGTCGACGGATGGGAACTGAGCCTGTCGCTTCTCGTTACTTTGCGGTTGCTATTGTCTCGTAGCCTATGCAACATTCGTTTAGGCCATCGTTCTGTGTTTGTTTGTTCAAGCTGTGGCTGGGGGAACTCTTTTCGGAAGGAGGATATGAGATATCCGATATGCCCCATCCACCATCTCTTTTCACAATCGCTCTCATTTACATAAGCGTTAAAGGGGGTGGGGGTTGCAGCGTGGGTGGATCGGAAACATGTTGTGAAGCGATTAGCAGCGGTAGGGCCTTTTAAAAATGTAACCAAGTTTGAAACAAGTTACAATCTATCGACTGATGGAACAGAGACTGTCGTCTGTTATCTCTTTGTAGCTATTCGTTTGCTTATTTGTGTTTAGGTCATCGTTTGAAAGTATGTTTGCTTCAAACTGTGACTAGGGGAAGAAGTCTTCCCGGGAGCACGTTTCATTCATAAAAACACCAATCGAGGACGACAGGGCTTGTCTTGCAAAGTTTACCTGACAACATCAACCCGTTTTTTAAAATATATGTTTAGATGTTTAAAATCTATGTTCTGTAGAATTGCGGGACGTTATTGCGTGTCATTATTGTAACGTTGGATCGTTATTCCAGTTTCTTTGTAGCCTGTTCTAACCCCAGGCTATTCATAAAGTCTGAATCATTGTGCCGTGCCTTCCTTTATCGTGCTCAAATCGAAAGCATTTGAAATGTAAACAGAGGCTCGTCAATAGTCTTGGCATGTATAGCTTTCTGAGTTTTGTCTTTGGGTCGTTTTAATGTTGTTTAGGCCAGGGATTCCCAAACGGTTTCACTCAGTCTCCCCTTACAGCATTGGGGTACATTTATGATACAAACGGTTCACACCCTTCTTGTTGGTGGAGAGAGAATTGTGCAGGTCACGCTTTTCCCGCAATTCTACACATTTTTGGCATGAGTTGTATTGATTAGATTGTTTTTGTATTGAACATTTAGACGTTTTAAAACAAAATTTCTTCCAGTTCTATATATTTTGGCAAGTCTGTGTATTCATGTGATATTTGGGCTAAAAGGCCTCGCAAAATGTCTCTAAGGTCTGCAATGACAAGAGGACAACTAGTTTCACCTCGTGCATTCTGCTTTTACAGCATCAAGAGTAAGATGAAAGCCTGACTGAGTTCCTTATAAAACACACACACACACACACACACACTGGGAGAACCACTGTGATGCAGTTCGATTAGATTTCTAGTAGACTAACATATAGCATAATGTTTGATGCATTGGCCTACTTGTAATTTGTATTTGTAGGCAAGATCTTTCTTGTTGGCAACACCTATTTTGGTTTATTCAAGCCTATTATTAATGGCATGGTCTCCTTTATTTGTCGATATTCAATAGGCTATTCCCCCTTTATAATGCTGCGTGTGCGTGCTGAATCATAGGTAGGCCTATTGCTTTGAAAGCAGAGAGGCTCTGAAGAATGTCGGTCATGCAGATCCTGATAGATAGCTGTCGGAAGGGCGAAGGGCACAGGAGGGGATGTTTACGTGGCAGTCGCGTGACGCTTGCCCATTCATAAAAACGGTAACCTTCAGCGCGCCCCATTCACAGTGCATAGCTACAGCCAGGGGCCTTGCTACCTTGACATGAGGGCCATTAGTGCGGCAACCAAACAATAAAGACAGGAACCTGTTGTCCTTACACACAGCAGGCCAGGCCAAATGCCCAGTTTGTAAAAAGTTATCTGATTGCATATAAATATAATGATTAGTAAGGGCAAAAGCTGCTGTTTATTAAAATAAATATTTGATATTCTACTCAATACACATTTGAAGGCTTTATTTTTTTAAATCCGTAATGACACATTGAATACGTTTACAGGCACACTTATAACGCGATATTAAACTGATTATGGTAGTAGGCAGATTATCCAATAGTCATGTAAACACCTTACTCTGCTTCTCTTAATAGGCTTAAAGTCAAAATCGACTGAAGCATACGGCGATTAAAACACCCCGTTTTCTGAACACTTTGACAAACGATTAGGACACGTAAACACATTAATCTGCGCATATGATCTGCGCATGTTCTAGCACCAGCGGAGCGAACCCCTCTTTAGCGCGAGTGAAGTGAGTTAGAAACTACAATGTGTGGATCTTTAGAAGTAGTTTTCACAAACTTATAGAACCCAGAATCAAATATGCTTCCCTAAAAGAACATGGACGCTAGGGTAGAACGTTTACATTGGCTAACCGGGCTCTATCTGGGCTATCTGCCTTGTGTCCCGCCACCCACCTCTTTTACGCTGCTGCTACTCTCTGTTCATCATATAGTCACTTTAACCATACCTACATGTACATACTACCTTTTTTGCACGATTGGTTAGAGCCTGTAAGTAAGCTTTTCACTGCAAGGTCTACTACACCTGTTGTATTCAGCGCACGTGACAAATAAACTTGGATTTGATTGGCAATTTTCTGCATTTATCAGAGTGACGTCGGGTAGCCTGATTTCAGATGTGTTCGTGTAAACAGGATTATTACGGGAAATCGTTATTCTTGCAAAGCATGTAAACGTTTTAATCAAACTATTATATTCATCTGACTTTACACAATAATCACATTATTGTAACTGCACTCATTGTCTGCAAAATTAAGGATCCAAATATAAAACGAGTTCTCTGTTGACTTTCTCTCTTTGACACACAAACACACTCACACAGAGAGGACAGACACACATACACACTCACACAGAGAGGACAGAGATACACACTCACACAGAGAGGACGGACACACATACACACTCACACAGAGAGGACAGACACACATACATACTCACACAGAGAGGACAGACACACATACACACTCATACAGAGAGGACAGACACACATACACACAGAGAGGACAGACACACATACACACTCACACAGAGAGGACAGAGACACATACACACTCACACAGAGAGGACAGACACACATACACACTCACACAGAGAGGACAGACACACATACACACTCATACAGAGAGGACAGACACACATACACACTCACACAGAGAGGACGGAGACACACACTCACACAGAGAGGACAGAGACACACACTCACACAGAGAGGACAGAGACACACACTCACACAGAGAGGACGGAGACACACACTCACACAGAGAGGACAGACACACAAACACACTCACACAGAGAGGACAGACACACATACACACTCACACAGAGAGGACAGAGACACATACACACTCACACAGAGAGGACAGACACGCATACACACTCACACAGAGAGGACAGACACACATACAAACTCATACAGAGAGGACAGACACACATACACACTCACACAGAGAGGACAGACACACATACACACTCACACAGAGAGGACAGACACACATACACACTCACACAGAGAGGACAGACACACATACAAACTCATACAGAGAGGACAGACACACTCACACAGAGAGGACTGAGTCGCACATACACACTCACACAGAGAGGACAGACACACATACACACTCACACAGAGAGGACAGACACACAAACACACTCACACAGAGAGGACAGACACACATACACACTCACACAGAGAGGACAGACACACATACACACTCACACAGAGAGGACAGACACACATACACACTCACACAGAGAGGACAGACACATATACACACTCACACAGAGAGGACATACACACTCATACAGAGAGGACAGAGATACACACTCACACAGAGAGGATGGACACACATACACACTCACACAGAGAGGACAGAGATACACACTCACACAGAGAGGACAGAGATACACACTCACACAGAGAGGACGGACACACATACACACTCACACAGAGAGGACAGAGATACACACTCACACAGAGGGGACGGACACACATACACACTCACACAGAGAGGACAGAGATACACACTCACACAGAGAGGACAGAGATACACACTCACACAGAGAGGACAGAGATACACGCTCACACAGAGAGGACAGAGATACACACTCACACAGAGAGGACAGAGATACACACAAACACATTCACACAGAGAGGACAGACACACATACACACTCACACAGATAGGACGGAGGCACACATACACACTCACACAGATAGGACGGAGGCACACATACACACTCACACAGAGAGGATGGAGGCACACATACACACTCACACAGAGAGGACGGAGGCACACATACACACTCACACAGAGAGGACAGACACACATACACACTCACACAGAGAGGACTGAGTCGCACATACACACTCACACAGAGAGGACAGACACACATACACACTCACACAGAGAGGACAGACACACAAACACACTCACACAGAGAGGACAGACACACATACACACTCACACAGAGAGGACAGACACACATACACACTCACACAGAGAGGACAGACACACATACACACTCACACAGAGAGGACAGACACATATACACACTCACACAGAGAGGACATACACACTCATATAGAGAGGACAGAGATACACACTCACACAGAGAGGATGGACACACATACACACTCACACAGAGAGGACAGAGATACACACTCACACAGAGATGACAGAGATACACACTCACACAGAGAGGACGGACACACATACACACTCACACAGAGAGGACAGAGATACACACTCACACAGAGAGGACAGACACACATACACACTCATACAGAGAGGACAGAGATACACACTCACACAGAGAGGACGGACACACATACACACTCACACAGAGAGGACAGAGATACACACTCACACAGAGAGGACAGAGATACACACTCACACAGAGAGGACAGAGATACACACAAACACACTCACACAGAGAGGACAGACACACATACACACTCACACAGATAGGACGGAGGCACACATACACACTCACACAGATAGGACGGAGGCACACATACACACTCACACAGAGAGGATGGAGGCACACATACACACTCACACAGAGAGGATGGAGGCACACATACACACTCACACAGAGAGGACGGAGGCACACATACACACTCACACAGAGAGGACAGACGCACATACACACTCACACAGAGAGGACGAAGACGCACATACACACTCACACAGAGAGGACGAAGACGCACATACACACTCACACAGAGAGGACAGACGCACATATACACTCACACAGAGATGACAGATGCACATACACACTCACACAGAGAGGATGGAGGCACACATACACACTCACACAGAGAGGACAGAGACATTAGTGGAAGATGTATTGATCTCTAGGTTACTGACATGTGCACTGTCCGTATTTCAGAATTTGACTCTGATGCCCAATGACATTCAGCTAAGGTCGCTGCTCTGCAACGTAACCCAGAGCTGACCACCACGCATTGATTCAACTGCTATACTCACTCAGTCACAAAAAAAAAAAAACTTGGTCACTAACTCACTGTCTGTCTGTCTCTGTCTGTCTGTCTGTCTGTGAGTGAGTGAGTGAGTGAGTGTCCGTCACTCACTCACTCACTCACTCAGTCCGTCACTCACTGTCTCACTCACTCACTGTCTCACTCACTCACTGTCTCACTTTCTCACTCACTCACTTTCTCACTCACTCACTCACGCACTTTCTCACTCTCTCACTCACTCACTCACTCACTCACTGTCACTCACTCACTGTCTCACTCACTCACACTCACTCTGTCTCACTTACTCACTGTCACTCACTCACTCACTCAGTCAATCTCACTGTCACTCACTCACTGTCTCACTTACTCACTGTCACTCACTCACTCAGTCAGTCTCACTGTCACTCACTCACTGTCTCACTTACTCACTGTCCGTCACTCACTCACTGTCTCACTCACTCACTGTCTCACTGACTCACTCACTCACTTTCTCACTCACTCACTCACTCACCCACTCACTCACTGACTCACTGACTCACTCACTCACTGTCTCACTCACTGTCACACACTCACTCACTCACTGTCACACACTCACTCACTCACTGTCTCTCACTCACTCACTCACTCACTCACTCACTCACTCACTCACTCACTCACTCACTCTCTCACTCACTGTCTGTGTAGGAATGAGTTGGACCATGTCTTCATAACAGCAGAATGATTAGAAAGGGGAAAGCCTCTCACAACACAGTTGATGCTCTTTCTATGCGTGTCTTTCTAGCATTCGGGGAAAAGTCTATTATTTTCTCAGCTCATTCAGCTCCAGTCAACATATCTACATGTCATAGAGCATCAGAGACAACACAAAACAGAAAACACAACATAGCAAGGGGTAGGGTGCCTGTGCACACCACCTGGAAAATAATCTAGGGGAAACACTGGCTCCTGAAACAGAGGATAATAGAGGAAGGGAGACAGACACAAAGACTGAGAGAGAAAGACACAGAGTGAGAGAGACAGACACAAAGAGTGAGAGACAGACACAAAGAGTGAGAGACAGACACAAAGAGTGAGAGACAGACACAAAGAGTGAGAGACAGACACAGAGTGAGAGACAGACACAGAAAGAGCGAGAAAGACAGACAGAAAGAGCGAGACAGAAAGACACAAAGAGCGAGAGAGACAGACACAGAAAGAGCAAGAAAGACACAGAAAGAGAAAGACAGACACAGAAAGAGAAAGACAGACACAGAAAGAGACAGACAGACACAGAAAGAGAAAGACAGACACAGAAAGAGCAAGACAGACACAGAAAGAGCAAGACAGACACAGAAAGAGCAAGACAGACACAGAAAGAGCAAGACAGACACAGAAAGAGCAAGACAGACAGAGTGAGAGAGACAGACACAGAAAGGGGAATATCTAGTCAGTTGTACAACTGAATGCCTTCAACTGAAATGTGTCTTCTGCATTTAACCCTCTGAATCAGAGAGGAGAAGGAGTCATTTAACCCTCTGAATCAGAGAGGTGAAGGAGTCATTTAACCCTCTGAATCAGAGAGGTGAAGGAGTCATTTAACCCTCTGAATCAGAGAGGTGAAGGAGTCATTTAACCCTCTGAATCAGAGAGGAGAAGGAGTCATTTAACCCTCTGAATCAGAGAGGTGAAGGAGTCATTTAACCCTCTGAATCAGAGAGGTGAAGGAGTCATTTAACCCTCTGAATCAGAGAGGTGAAGGAGTCATTTAACCCTCTGAATCAGAGAGGTGAAGGAGTCATTTAACCCTCTGAATCAGAGAGGTGAAGGAGTCATTTAACCCTCTGAATCAGAGAGGAGAAGGAGTCATTTAACCCTCTGAATCAGAGAGGTGAAGGAGTCATTTAACCCTCTGAATCAGAGAGGTGAAGGAGTCATTTAACCCTCTGAATCAGAGAGGTGAAGGGGTCATTTAACCCTCTGAATCAGAGAGGTGAAGGAGTCATTTAACCCAACCCCTCTGAATCAGAGAGGTGCAGGGTCTGCCTTAATCGACATCCACAGCGTCCGGAGAACAGTGGGTTAACTGCCTTGCTCAGGGGCAGGTCAACAGAATTTTACCTTGTCAGCTCGGGGATTCTATCCATAACCTCTCGGTTACTGGCCCAACACTCTAACCACTAGACCTACCTGCCACCCACCACACACAGAAAGAGACTGACAGACGTAGAAAGAGAGAGAGAGAGAGAGAGAGCCAGATGGGGAGAGCGAGAACGAGAGAGAGTCCGATTTACC
This sequence comes from Oncorhynchus mykiss, assembly GCF_057628025.1. Lineage (NCBI taxonomy): Eukaryota > Metazoa > Chordata > Actinopteri > Salmoniformes > Salmonidae > Oncorhynchus > Oncorhynchus mykiss. Next base: position 54,694,523 of record NC_143044.1, on the reverse strand, counting down.
ATTGGTCTTGGATGAGGTGAGGTCATTGGAGATTATTGACACTCCAGGCCCCCGAGGGAAAGTTGCATCTAGTAACTGTCAGCTGTAGTTATTGATAACCCTCACATGTCCAGGCAGACACTGTTTTTCTTCACCTGTACAGAGGTAATAACTGGACTGTGTGTGTGTGTGTGTGTGCTCGGGAAACACACATGTAAGAGTGGTCAGACAAGTGCAACAGCTGGAAGAGAATCCCCAGTCAATAGCAAACCAAGCTTCCAACCCCCTAAAACCCTTCTGGTCTGAGCCAGCAGGACAGAACTGCTCTGTATAATCCCATTCCATATAACACAGAATGTTTGTTCTACATCATGTATTTCTATCTGATCGTTCTATGACATAGTACCTCCGTGTCCATAAGCCCCAGCTTTCAGTCATTCAATGTCCGCCCTTCCCTGTCAGCTGTGTGACATCAACAACCCTCACTAAATTCCCATTTGGAAAAAGCGTTTTTCCCTGTTACCTTATTCCGGACTGAACCTGACGTTACCAAGGTGACTCCCTGGCCTTTTCTCATTTGGGAAAAAGTCCATCCTCCACCCTTTGTCCTCGCTCCTCCGTGACCCGGAAACCGATAAGTGGCCGAGTGGTGGAGGAGATGTCAATTGAGTTAGTAGGCGAACGGAAGAGAGTCCTCCCGTCCTCAATAGCCACCTTTCATGGAGGACAGTCATGTGTATCCTACCCGAGTCCTTCACGGAAGACTTTTGAAATGTGTCACGCCCCCTTTGATTCAGCTGTTGTTTCGTTAGAGGAGAAAAGCATGCCAAACATTTTAAGAACAATATGCTGCTTATCGTTTTATCTACTAAATGTCTTGCACAACTATCTTCATTTGTTTTGATCACTATATACATTTATTCCACCCCTGTGAACTTCATTTACATAATGACACACAAGTGGAGGAGAGTCTAATTTCATAAAGGCGCGTTTTCATCCACTTCCCCTCTCCTCCATTACCTCTGACCTTTTCAAAAGGATATACAAGAGAGGACTCAGGAGCGAGGACGCAGGAGTTGAGCAAATCCATGACAAGAACAAACATGAGAACCCATATAGAAAATAAATCCATGACAAGAACAAACATGATAACTTGTATTGAAAATGAATCCATGACAAGAACAAACATGAGAACCCATATAGAAAATAAATCCATGACAAGAACAAACATGAGAACCCATAAAGAAAATAAATCCATGACAAGAACAAACATGAGAACCTGTATTGAAAATAAATCCATGACAAAAACAAACATGAGAACCTGTATTGAAAATAAGCAGATGTTTAAAACCTCTTCGTGGAGCCAAAGCTATATCACATATTTGCCAAGTTAGAAAGTTTTGATCCAATTGAAATGGTAGTTGTTCAAGGCCCTTTACATAGAATAGATGTCATGACGCATGTCAACACAGCAAGCTGAAGCCTGGATAAAAACTGCTATTCACACCATTAGCCCCGTAGAAAGTGAATAGAAAACTTTGCAGGCGAGCCACTTAGGGTAAACAACATTTCCCAAGGCAGTCAGGACAGATCTAGGGCCTGAGGTTATCCATACCTCAATCAAACCAATAGGATAGGCTATACTTTCATTATCAGTAATAGTCAAACAATGAAAAGCCGTTGTTTGGGGCCCTGATAGAGAACCTTACAGAAATACAATGAAAAGCCGTTGTTTGGGGCCCTGATAGAGAACCTTACAGAAATACAATGAAAAGCCGTTGTTTGGGGCCCTGATAGAGAACCTTACAGAAATACAATGAAAAGCCGTTGTTTGGGGCCCTGTCATGATAGGGTTATTGTATGTCATATGCAAACTAGGAATATGAGTAGATCAGCCAACCTCTATGTCCATAACTGACCCCAGTCTGTCTGTAGGTAGTTTACCAGTCCCTTGGTGCAGCAACTGACCTCACTGCCTCTATCACACAGAATGGGTCTGCCCCTCAGGTCTGCAACTGGCCTCACTGCCTCTATCTCTATCACACAGAATGGGTCTGCCCCTCAGGTCTGCAACTGGCCTCACTGCCTCTATCTCCTGAAGCAGGCCTTGGTAACAGATTAGATTCCCATCACACAGTCTACCTGAAGCAGGCCTTGGTAACAGATTAGAATCCCATCACACAGTCTACCTGAAACAGGTCTAGGTAACAGATTAGAATCCCATCACACAGTCTACCTGAAGCAGGCCTAGGTAACAGATTAGAATCCCATCACACAGTCTACCTGAAGCAGGCCTAGGTAACAGATTAGAATCCCATCACACAGTCTACCTGAAGCAGGCCTAGGTAACAGATTAGAATCCCATCACACAGTCTACCTGAAGCAGGCCTAGGTAACAGATTAGAATCCCATCACACACAGTCTACCTGAAGCAGGTCTAGGTAACAGATTAGAATCCCATCACACAGTCTACCTGAAGCAGGCCTAGGTAACAGATTAGACTCCCATCACACAGTCTACCTGAAGCAGGCCTAGGTAACAGATTAGAATCCCATCACACACAGTCTACCTGAAGCAGGCCTAGGTAACAGATTAGACTCCCATCACACAGTCTACCTGAAGCAGGTCTAGGTAACAGATTAGAATCCCATCACGCAGTCTACCTGAAGCAGGCCTAGGTAACAGATTAGAACCCCATCACACAGTCTACCTGAAGCAGGCCTAGGTAACAGATTAGAATCGCATCACACAGTCTGCTAGGAAGGAGTGGTGGAGGGATGGACGCCACTCAGACAGACAGACTCTACGTCTCTGTCTTTTAATGACCTGTGTGTTTGATGAGGTGTGACCACGAGGGAGGGTTTGGAAGGAGCCAGGATAGACAGAAGTTAGTAGCTGTCGTGTGTGTGTGTGCGCGTGTGTGTGTGTTCTTTCTCCAGTGTGTGGTTATGTGCACACCCTTCTCTTGCCCGGTGCAGTAGGTCTGTGTTGTGGCCTGACCTCAGATTATAGGGTCTGTCTGTCTGTCTGTCTGCTGTGTTTCACCCTGCTGTCGTCACAGGGTGGATATGTTACTACCCTCTCATATGAATTCCTCTCCGTTCAGACCAGATCTACAGCCTATCTTTATCACAGTGAGACAGACCAGCTAGACAGTCTTATGTCATTGTGGATGAGAGCTACTCTCCATGTTTTTATTTGGCCAGTTTCAACAACAATACATACGCCTGTCATATATTTAGAGTAGTCTGGTGGCTGTATGCAGACTGAAGGCAGAGACGCTGTCTGCTGGTGACTCATGCAGCGCGCGCGTGTGTGTGTGTTCGTGTGTGTGTGTGTGAGGCAGACGCAATCCAACCTACTAGTGGGATGTGTGTGTGTGTAGATTCTGAGCTCTCCTAGAAATCCAGACAGTATTGGAGCAGAGCTGCCTGCATAACGCTGGTCATAACACTTTGGCTGGCTGGCTCTGGTAGTGTGTGTGTGTGTGTCTGTCTCTGGTAGTGTGTGTGTGTGTGTGTGTGTGTGTGTGTAGGTGAACGAGGTTAGCCACCTGTGTGTGTCCCCTGATGGTTCTGTTCTGACTTACATGATGTTGTGTTGTTGGTACCCTGATGGTTCTGTTCTGACTTACATGATGTTGTGTCGTTGGTACCCTGATGGTTCTATTCTGTCTTACATGATGTTGTGTTGTTGGTACCCTGATGGTTCTGTTCTGTCTTACATGATGTTGTGTTGTTGGTACCCTGATGGTTCTGTTCTGTCTTACATGATGTTGTGTTGTTGGTACCCTGATGGTTCTGTTCTGACTTACATGGTGTTGTGTTGTTGGTACCCTGATGGTTCTGTTCTGTCTTACATGATGTTGTGTTGTTGGTACCCTGATGGTTCTGTTCTGACTTACATGATGTTGTGTTGTTGGTACCCTGATGGTTCTGTTCTGACTTACATGATGTTGTGTTGTTGGTACCCTGATGGTTCTGTTCTGACTTACATGATGTTGTGTTGTTGGTACCCTGATGGTTCTGTTCTGACTTACATGATGTTGTGTTGTTGGTACCCTGATGGTTCTGTTCTGACTTACATGATGTTGTGTTGTTGGTACCCTGATGGTTCTGTTCTGACTTACATGATGTTGTGTTGTTGGTACCCTGATGGTTCTGTTCTGACTTACATGATGTTGTGTTGTTGGTACCCTGATGGTTCTGTTCTGTCTTACATGGTGTTACGGATACAGGTATCCTGTGTCTGTGTATCCTGTGTGTTTCTTTTCTCTCCTTCTCCCCTCACAGGTGAAAATCATCACTCCCCAATCAGTCAACAATCAACCCATCAATCAGAAGACACACCTCCTCCTCCTTCCTACCCTATCACAGTTCCTTCCCCATGGTTTAAAAACCCCATCATTTGTTTGCTCAGGAGCTCAATCTTTGTAATGCCATGTGGGTAGATCTCTGTTCTTCATAGATTTCGGTAGCTCAATCTTTGTAATGCCATGTTGGTAGATCTCTATTCTTCATAGATTTCGGTAGCTCAATCTTTGTAATGCCATGTGGGTAGATCTCTGTTCTTCATAGATTTCGATAGCTCAATCTTTGTAATGCCATGTTGGTAGAGCTCTGTGTTTGACTCGCTCTCTGTGTATTAATTAACCTCTTCTTTTGTTTGAGCACCTCCAAATCACTTTCATCTCCTGTGAGTATTGTTTTGGTTATGGTGTTTGTTTGTTGCTGGTGGGAAAAGGGGGAAACCAAGACAAGTCGCCCATGGGCATACACTACCCGTAGGTGAACTTTGTTAAAAACACTAGTTAGAACTGGGCGGACCACCCACTGTATTTTTTGTTAGTTAGTTAGCTGTTGTTAAAGTAGGCTAGTCTAGCTTAGGGGTGTTTTTGCATATTTGTTTCTTTCCTTGGGTCCAGCTCAGCCCCTTTTCCTGCTCCCCCCATTACCGTGTGTTTATAAATAAACCCTGAGTTTGACGGTATTATTTCGGTTGTCGTGGTTATTTCGTTCACACTTACTTTGTCACAATTATAATTTACATGAGTTATGTTACGGGTCTCACTACCATCCCCCCTAGACTGTCGGGCCAAAAGGGATTCGTAACATAAGTGGGGGCTCGTCCGGGATCTGTCTTTACTGACACCCATGCCGCTCATGTAGAATGTGATCGTGGTATAGTTCAGTGTTGAGCGTCATAGCTGAAGTAGCATTAGTGTTTGCTATTTTCTTTGGCTCTTGTGAAGTAGTGTAAGATGGCTACTTTTGATTTGAAGTCCTTTTTGGATAATCCTTCATGGGAGGTTTTTGATAAATGTCGTAGAGTTGATTTAATGACCTTGGCTGACCATTATTCAATATCGATTCCGCAGAGTGTAGTTAAGGCGGAGGTTAAACAGCTAGTGTTAAATGTCTTGTTGGAAGAGCAGGTGCTTGTGTTACCGCTGCCTGAGAATACTACTCCTGTAGGGGATGTTGCTGCTCCTGTAAGCCCATTGGTGTCTGAAAATGAGGGCGAGGCTAAAACACCAGCCACATTGTCCCATTTTGTTCCACTCTCCCCACTGTCAAACGGTGATGCCAGGAGGGATGTCCGTTTAGCACAGTTACAACTAGAGGTGGAAGAGAGAGCCCAAATTAGGCGAGAGACTCTACAGTTGGAGATGTGTAAAATTGAGGCAGAAAAAGAACGAGAACAGCGGCAGTTAGATTTGGAGATGTGTAAAATTGAGGCAGATAAAGAACAGCGGCAGATGACGTTTAAAATGCGCCAGATGGAACTGGAGGCAGAGACAGCAAGGCTAGCCTTCGTTCCTACTGTGCCTGTTAGTGAGTCGTCCTCACCTGCTGTGTCCTCAAACACGTTTGACATTAGTAGGCAGATAGCCTTAGTACCTTTGTTTAGAGAGTCAGAGGTTGACTCCTATTTTTGCGTATTTGAGCGTATAGCCGTAGCATTGAAGTGGCCTGAAGAGGTATGGTGTCTATTACTTCAGTGTAAATTAACTGGTAAAGCCCAAGAGGTTTTGTCAGCGCTACCTCTGGAGGACAGTTTGAATTATGAAGTGGTCAAAGCTACTGTTCTTCGTGCCTATGAGCTTGTGCCTGAGGCATACCGACAGAGATTTAGGTCTCATAGAAAGTCTTCTAGTAAGACTTATGTGGAATTTGCTAGAGACAAGGGAAATCTGTTTGATAAATGGCATGCTGCTAGTAAGGTAACTGATTTCAACTCTCTCCGGGAGTTAATCTTGTTGGAAGAGTTTAAAAATTGTTTACCCGAACGCATTGTAGTTTACCTAAACGAACAGAAAGTATCCTCCCTGGCAGAAGCGTCTGTGTTGGCAGACGAGTTTGTGTTGACGCACAAGAGTGTGTTTTCGGCTCAAACTGAGAGTAGAACCATTGAGTTTCCTACCTTTAGCCCTAGTCGGCCCGCAGTAGTATATCAAGCACGCCAGAAGAATGAGCGTTCCTGTTTCTATTGTCATAAAGTAGGACATATGATTAATGATTGCTTCCTGCTTAAACGCAAACAAGGGAAGCCTCTTCGTGCCAAGCCACCAACAGGTGTTGCTCTAATTCGTACGGTTGTGAGGTCTGCAACAAAACAGGTGCCTAAGGGTAACTGTAGTTTGAAAGTCTCAGTCCCCGACCGCAGTTATGAACCATTCATTTCCGATGGGTTTGTGTCCCTAACGAATGACGGAGCGTCTCAGCGTCCGGTTAAAATCCTTAGAGATACTGGTGCGGCGCAGTCGTTTATATTGTCTGATGTGTTGCCCTTATCTGACGATACATACTGTGGTTCCAGTGTGTTAGTGCAGGGTATTGAAATGGGTTTTGTCCCAGTGCCGTTGCACTTTGTGAAAGTACACTCTGAGTTAATCAGTGGAATATTCAGAGTGGGGGTACGTCCTAAGTTGCCAGTGAAAGGTGTGACCTTTATAATGGGTAACGATATTGCCGGAGGAAAGGTAGTACCCGTATTGGAAGTATTGGATAAAAGTGACCACTCTCTCTCGAATGAGTTGGCACAGAGTTATCCACATGTGTTCCCCGCTTGTGCTGTCACTCGTGCTCAGGCACTACAAGAGGGTGACGTGATAGATTTGTCGAACACTGTTCTGTTCAAAGATGATGATCAAGAGGATGGATTGTGTGATACCTCTGAGAAGTTGATCACCTCTGACAAACAGCCCAGAAAAGAATTAAAGAACGTTGAACTTATTGCTGATGCAATACAGTTACCAGTCACTCGTGAGCAGCTGATTGCTAACCAAAAGGTTGACAACAAACTTGTTAAATGTTTTTCTAGTGTTGTCTCGTTAGAAGAGGTGAAGAAGAAGAATGTGGCTTACTTCATTGATGGTAATCTCCTCATGCGTAAATGGAAATCCCATGTTGATGCGGGTGGAGATTGGAATGCTGTTTACCAAATAGTGATTCCTACAGCCTTTCGACAAAATGTGTTATCCCTTGCTCATGATCACCAGTGGTCTGGTCATTTAGGAATTACAAAGACGTATGATCGGATCCTTCGACATTTCTTTTGGCCGGGTTTAAAACAAGATGTGGCGCAGTTCTGTCGGACATGCCACACCTGTCAGATAACAGGAAAACCAAATCAGGTTATTCCTCCTGCTCCTCTTTGTCCTATACCTGTCATAGGTGAACCATTTGAGCATGTGGTGGTTGATTGTGTCGGACCGTTACCGAAGACAAAATCGGGTAACCAGTTTTTGTTAACGATAATGTGTATGGCTACAAGATACCCCGAGGCTATTCCTCTGAGAAGGATTACAGCCCCGGTAGTGAGTAAAGCCTTAATAAAATTCTTCACAACATTTGGGTTACCTAAGGTGGTACAAAGCGATCAAGGTACCAATTTTCTATCCAAGCTCTTCAAGCAGGTGTTAAAATCCTTGTCAATTACGCACCGTGTGTCAAGCGCCTATCACCCAGAGTCTCAGGGTGCGCTTGAAAGATGGCATCAGACACTAAAGTCTATGCTACGTAAATATTGTTTGGAATCTGAGAAAGATTGGGATGAGGGAGTTCCTCTAGTTTTGTTTGCTGCTCGTGAAACTGTGCAGGAGTCCCTAGGTTTCAGCCCGGCTGAACTAGTGTTTGGTCACACAGTGAGAGGACCAATGAAAGTCCTTAAAGAACAGTTCTTGTCCCAAGAGTTGTGTACCAGAGATGAGAATGTGTTGGACTATGTTAGTCGCTTTCGTGAGCACCTACACCAAGCTTGTGCTCTTGCAAAAGAAGCTCTGTCTTCCTCACAGAGGAGCATGAAAAGACACTATGATAAAGAGGCTGTTTCTCGTCCACTACAGCCAGGTGACCAAGTACTGGTGTTATTACCTGTTCCAGGATCTTCACTGTCAGCTCGTTTCTCTGGTCCTTATTTGATTGAAAAGAAAATAAGTGAAACTGACTATGTGCTTCAAACTCCTGATAGAAAACGCCAATCTCGTGTGTGTCACATTAACATGTTGAAAGCATACCACACCCGACCCATCACACAGTTAGATAGTTCAAAAACAGAGGAAGGTACTGCTGTCTCCTCTGCTACTACTGTGATGATAGTGGACTGTCAAATTGATGATGTTGATGGATTAGAGTTGCGCAATACTCAGCAGCAGTGTGTTAGATTGCCCAACTCAGAAATGCTGCTGTCTATCCAGTCAGGTCTGGTTCATTTAACGGATGGACAGGCTAATGATATTGTGAGGCTACTACACAGTTTTCCATGTCTCTTTAATGACGTTCCTACTCGCACAAATGTGTTGGAACATGACATTAATGTTGGAAATGCTACACCTATCAAGCAACACCCATATCGTATCAACGCTTCCAAGAGGAAGATAATGAGAGATGAGGTGAAATATTTGTTGGAGAATGACCTGGCTACGCCAAGTTCCAGCCCTTGGAGTTCTCCTTGCATTCTGGTTCCTAAACCTGATGGTACGTCCAGGTTATGTACGGATTATCGAAAGGTAAATTCTGTCACAATGCCAGATTCGTTCCCGTTACCCAGACTGGACGACTGTATTGACACTATTGGTGCTGCTAAATATGTAACTAAGTTGGACCTCTTAAAAGGTTACTGGCAGGTTCCGTTAACTTCACGTGCTTCTGAGATTTCTGCCTTTGTGACCCCAGACAACTTCCTTCAGTACTCAGTAATGGCTTTTGGGATGCGAAATGCACCAGCCACTTTCCAACGACTGGTTAACTCCGTATTAGCTGGCGTTCCTAATTGTAGTGCATACCTTGATGACCTAGTGATTTATTCGTCTGAGTGGTCAGATCATGTTGACTCGCTAAGGGTAGTGTGTGAACGGTTGGCAGCTGCTTCTCTAACCCTGAACTTGGCAAAGTGTGAGTTTGGGAAGGCTACTGTTACCTATCTCGGTAAAGAGGTTGGCCATGGACAGGTGCGCCCTGTTGATGCCAAGGTCTTGGCTATAACTGCATTCCCTGCACCTACCACTAGACGAGAGCTACGCCGCTTTTTAGGGATGGTTGGCTACTACCGTAGCTTCTGTAAAAATTTCTCTGCGGTAGTTGCTCCATTGACCGATTTGCTTAGTCCGGCTAGACCATTTGTGTGGTCCCCTGATTGTAAGAGAGCTTTTGAATCTGCGAAAGCACTCTTATGTAGTACCCCTGTACTTGCTGCTCCGGATTTTGAACAACCATTCAAACTTGAGGTAGATGCTAGTGCCAGAGGTGCTGGTGCTGTTCTACTGCAGCAGGACAAGAGTGGAGTGGATCATCCCGTTTGTTATTTTTCACGAAAATTTAATAAATGTCAAACAAACTATGCGACAATAGAACAAGAAGCTCTTGCTTTGTTGTTAGCTCTGCAATACTTCGAAGTATACATTGGTTCCAGTGCCCTACCAGTAATTGTGTATACTGACCATAACCCCTTAGTTTTTCTCCACCGAATGTACAACCAGAACCAGCGCCTTATGCGTTGGGCGCTGATTGTACAAAATTATAATTTGGAGATCCGCCACAAAAAGGGTTCAGATAATGTGTTGGCAGATGCTTTGTCTCGTGTGTAATGATGATTTTTGTATGTTTTGTAAGGTTGACTTTATTGTTGATCTTGTGAGTATTAATTGTAATACTGTGATCGCAATCCCCCCTAGGGTTGCTCTTTTAAGGGTGGGAGTGTTACGGATACAGGTATCCTGTGTCTGTGTATCCTGTGTGTTTCTTTTCTCTCCTTCTCCCCTCACAGGTGAAAATCATCACTCCCCAATCAGTCAACAATCAACCCATCAATCAGAAGACACACCTCCTCCTCCTTCCTACCCTATCACAGTTCCTTCCCCATGGTTTAAAAACCCCATCATTTGTTTGCTCAGGAGCTCAATCTTTGTAATGCCATGTGGGTAGATCTCTGTTCTTCATAGATTTCGGTAGCTCAATCTTTGTAATGCCATGTTGGTAGATCTCTGTTCTTCATAGATTTCGATAGCTCAATCTTTGTAATGCCATGTTGGTAGAGCTCTGTGTTTGACTCGCTCTCTGTGTATTAATTAACCTCTTCTTTTGTTTGAGCACCTCCAAATCACTTTCATCTCCTGTGAGTATTGTTTTGGTTATGGTGTTTGTTTGTTGCTGGTGGGAAAAGGGGGAAACCAAGACAAGTCGCCCATGGGCATACACTACCCGTAGGTGAACTTTGTTAAAAACACTAGTTAGAACTGGGCGGACCACCCACTGTATTTTTTGTTAGTTAGTTAGCTGTTGTTAAAGTAGGCTAGTCTAGCTTAGGGGTGTTTTTGCATATTTGTTTCTTTCCTTGGGTCCAGCTCAGCCCCTTTTCCTGCTCCCCCCATTACCGTGTGTTTATAAATAAACCCTGAGTTTGACGGTATTATTTCGGTTGTCGTGGTTATTTCGTTCACACTTACTTTGTCACAATTATAATTTACATGAGTTATGTTACGGGTCTCACTACCATCCCCCCTAGACTGTCGGGCCAAAAGGGATTCGTAACACATGGTGTTGTGTTGTTGGTACCCTGATGGTTCTGTTCTGTCTTACATGATGTTGTGTTGTTGGTACCCTGATGGTTCTGTTCTGACTTACATGATGTTGTGTTGTTGGTACCCTGATGGTTCTGTTCTGACTTACATGATGTTGTGTTGTTGGTACCCTGATGGTTCTGTTCTGACTTACATGATGTTGTGTTGTTGGTACCCTGATGGTTCTGTTCTGACTTACATGATGTTGTGTTGTTGGTACCCTGATGGTTCTGTTCTGACTTACATGATGTTGTGTTGTTGGTACCCTGATGGTTCTGTTCTGACTTACATGATGTTGTGTTGTTGGTACCCTGATGGTTCTGTTCTGACTTACATGATGTTGTGTTGTTGGTACCCTGATGGTTCTGTTCTGTCTTACATGATGTTGTGTTGTTGGTACCCTGATGGTTCTGTTCTGACTTACATGGTGTTGTGTTGTTGGTACCCTGATGGTTCTGTTCTGTCTTACATGATGTTGTGTTGTTGGTACCCTGATGGTTCTGTTCTGACTTACATGATGTTGTGTTGTTGGTACCCTGATGGTTCTGTTCTGACTTACATGATGTTGTGTTGTTGGTACCCTGATGGTTCTGTTCTGACTTACATGATGTTGTGTTGTTGGTACCCTGATGGTTCTGTTCTGACTTACATGATGTTGTGTTGTTGGTACCCTGATGGTTCTGTTCTGACTTACATGATGTTGTGTTGTTGGTACCCTGATGGTTCTGTTCTGACTTACATGATGTTGTGTTGTTGGTACCCTGATGGTTCTGTTCTGACTTACATGGTGTTGTGTTGTTGGTACCCTGATGGTAATCAGGTAGACTAAACTGTATGGAGGGCAGATAGCCTGTATTCTGTTCATTTCTACTGGCTAGTCTATATGGCCATCAGTCTATCACCCCAAATGACCTCACGACACCATTCACTTCAGTCATTCTTTACAATTTCCTCTACTCTCCCTCCCCCACCTCCTACCCGTCCTCCCCTCCTCCTCCTCCTCTGTCCTGTGTAGTTATTGAGAGGAGGCTGGGCTGGTGTTGTGTCAGGTTACCATACAGTATACGGCTGGGCCCTCAATGAAGTCTCTATTTCTATCAATGAAGTCTCTCTATTTCTATCAATGAAGTCTCTCTATTTCTCTCAATGAAGTCTCTCTATTTCTCTCAATGAAGTCTGTCTCTCCTTCTCTCTCTCACAATGAAATATCTCTATTTCTCTCATAATGAAGTCTCTCTCTCTCTCATAATGAAGTCTCTCTATTTCTCTCAATGAAGTCTCTCTATTTCTCTCATAATGAAGTCTCTCTCTCTCTCTCATAATGAAGTCTCTCTATTTCTCTCAATGAAGTCTCTTTCCCTCTCTCTCTCCCAATGACGTCTCTCTCTCTCTCAATGAAGTCTCTCTCTCTCTCAATGAAGTCTCTCTCTCTCTCAATGAAGTCTGTCTCTGTCTCCCTCTGTGTCTCTCTCTCTCTCTGAAGTCTCTCTCTCTCTCTTTCTCAATGAAGTCTGTCTCTCTCTCTCTCTCTCTCTCTCTCTCTCTCTCTCTCTCAATGAAGTCTCTCTCTCCCAATGGTCTATCTCCCAAGGGTCTCTCTCTCTCTCTCAATGAAGTCTCTCTCTCCCAATGAAGTCTCTCTCTCTCTCTCAATGAAGTCTCTCTCTCCCAATGAAGTCTCTCTCTCTCTCTCTCTCTCTCTCTCTCAATGAAGTCTCTCTCTCTCTCAATGAAGTCTCTCTCTCTCTCAATGAAGTCTCTCTCTCCCAATGAAGTCTCTCTCTCTCAATGAAGTCTCTCTCTCCCAATGAAGTTTCTCTCTCTCAATGAAGTTTCTCTCTCTCAATGAAGTCTCTCTCTCTCTCTCAATGAAGTCTCTCTCTCTCTCTCTCTCAATGAAGTCTCTCTCTCTCCCAATGAAGTCTCTCTCTCTCCCAATGAAGTCTCTCTCTCTCTCAATGAAGTCTCTCTCTCAATGAAGTCTCTCTCTCTCAATGAAGTCTCTCTCTCTTTCAATGAAGTCTCTCTCTCTCAATGAAGTCTCTCTCTCAATGAAGTCACTTTCTCTCAATGAAGTCTCTCTCCCTCTCAATGAAGTCTCTCTCTCTCTCAATGAAGTCTCTCTATTTCTCTCATAATGAAGTCTCTCTATTTCTCTCAATGAAGTCTCTTTCCCTCTCTCTCTCCCAATGACGTCTCTCTCTCTCTCAATGAAGTCTCTCTCTCTCAATGAAGTCTCTCTCTCTCAATGAAGTCTGTCTCTGTCTCCCTCTGTGTGTCTCTCTCTCTCTGAAGTCTCTCTCTCTCTCTCAAATTCAAATTCAAGCTGCTTTATTGGCATGAAAAACATTGTGTCAATATTGCCAAAGCAACAATGTATACAATATACATTGTAACAAAATTATAAATGATAAATGATAAATGATCTCTCTCTCTCTCTCTCTCTCAATGAACTCTGTGTCTCTCTCTCTCTCTCTCTCTCTCAATGAAGTCTCTCTCTCCCAATGAAGTCTATCTCCCATCTCTCTCTCTCTCTCTCAATGAAGTCTCTCTCTCCCAATGAAGTCTCTCTCTCTCAATGAAGTCTCTCTCTCCCAATGAAGTTTCTCTCTCTCAATGAAGTTTCTCTCTCTCAATGAAGTCTCTCTCTCTCTCTCAATGAAGTCTCTCTCTCTCTCTCAATGAAGTCTCTCTCTCTCCCAATGAAGTCTCTCTCTCTCTCAATGAAGTCTCTCTCTCTCAATGAAGTCTCTCTCTCTCAATGAAGTCTCTCTCTCTCAATGAAGTCTCTCTCTCAATGAAGTCTCTCTCTCTCTCTCAATGAAGTCTCTCTCTTTCAATGAAGTCTCTCTCTCTTTCAATGAAGTCTCTCTCTCTCAATGAAGTCTCTCTCTCAATGAAGTCACTTTCTCTCAATGAAGTCTCTCTCCCTCTCAATGAAGTCTCTCTCTCTCTCTCAATGAAGTCTCTCTATTTCTCTCAATGAAGTCTGTCTCTCCCTCTCTCTCTCTCACAATGAAGTATCTCTATTTCTCTCATAATGAAGTCTCTCTCTCTCTCTCTCATAATGAAGTCTCTCTATTTCTCTCAATGAAGTCTCTCTATTTCTCTCATAATGAAGTCTCTCTCTCTCTCATAATGAAGTCTCTCTATTTCTCTCAATGAAGTCTCTTTCCCTCTCTCTCTCCCAATGACGTCTCTCTCTCTCTCAATGAAGTCTCTCTCTCTCAATGAAGTCTCTCTCTCTCTCTCAATGAAGTCTGTCTCTGTCTCCCTCTGTGTGTCTCTCTCTCTCTGAAGTCTCTCTCTCTCTCTCTCTCTCTCTCTCAATGAACTCTGTGTCTCTCTCTCTCTCTCAATGAAGTCTCTCTCCCCCAATGAAGTCTATCTCCCAATGGTCTCTCTCTCTCTCTCAATGAAGTCTCTCTCTCTCTCTCAATGAAGTCTCTCTCTCCCAATTAAGCCTCTCTCTCTCTCTCTCTCAATGAAGTCTCTCTCTCTCAATGAAGTCTCTCTCTCTCTCTCTCTTTCTCTCTCTCTCTCTCTCTCTCAATGAAGTCTCTCTCTCTCTCTCTCTCTCTCTCAATGAAGTCTCTCTCTCAATGAAGTCTCTCTCTCTCAATGAAGTCTCTCTCTCTCAATGAAGTCTCTCTCTCAATGAAGTCTCTCTCTTTCTCTCAATGAAGTCTCTCTCTCTCTCTCTCTCTCTCAATGAAGTCTCTCTCTCTCTCTCTCAATGAAGTCTCTCTCTCTTTCTCTCAATGAAGTCTCTCTCTCAATGAAGTCTCTCTCTCTCAATGAAGTCTCTCTCTCTTTCTCTCAATGAAGTCTCTTTCTCTTTCTCTCAATGAAGTCTCTCTCTCAATGAAGTCTCTCTCTCTCAATGAAGTCTCTCTCTCAATGAAGTCTCTCTCTCTCAATGAAGTCTCTCTAAATGAAGTCTCTCTCTCTCTTTCTCTCAATGAAGTCTCTCTCTCTCTCTCTCTGTTGTATTTAGAAGACTAGTACTATTGATTAGTTGTATTTAGAAGCCTAGTACTATTGATTAGTTGTATTTAGAACCCTAGTACTATTGATTAGTTGTATTTAGAACCCCAGTACTATTGATTAGTTGTATTTAGAACCCTAGTACTATTGATTAGTTGTATTTAGAACCCCAGTGCTATTGATTAGTTGTATTTAGAACCCCAGTACTATTGATTAGTTGTATTTAGAACCCTAGTACTATTGATTAGTTGTATTTAGAACCCTAGTACTATTGATTAGTTGTATTTAGAAGCCCAGTACTATTGATTAGTTGTATTTAGAACCCCAGTGCTATTGATTAGTTGTATTTAGAACCCCAGTGCTATTGATTAGTTGTATTTAGAAGCCCAGTACTATTGATTGGTTGTATTTAGAAGCATAGTACTATTGATTAGTTGTATTTAGAACCCTAGTACTATTGATTAGTTGTATTTAGAAGCATAGTACTATTGATTAGTTGTATTTAGAACCCTAGTACTATTGATTAGTTGTATTTAGAAGCCTAGTACTATTGATTAGTTGTAGTTAGAAGCCTAGTACTATTGATTCGTTGTATTTAGAAGCCTAGTACTATTGATTCGTTGTATTTAGAAGCCTAGTACTATTGATTGGTTGTATTTAGAAGCCTAGTACTATTGATTAGTTGTATTTAGAAGCCTAGTACTATTGATTGGTTGTATTTAGAACCCCAGTGCTATTGATTAGTTGTATTTAGAAGCCCAGTACTATTGATTAGTTGTATTTAGAAGCCCAGTACTATTGATTAGTTGTATTTAGAACCCCAGTACTATTGATTGGTTATATTTAGAAGCCCAGTACTATTGATTAGTTGTATTTAGAAGCCCAGTACTATTGATTAGTTGTATTTAGAAGCCCAGTACTATTGATTAGTTGTATTTAGAAGCCCAGTACTATTGATTAGTTGTATTTAGAAGCCCAGTACTATTGATTAGTTGTATTTAGAAGCCCAGTACTGTTGATTAGTTGTATTTAGAAGCTCAGTACTATTGATTAGTTGTATTTAGAAGCCCAGTACTATTGATTAGTTGTATTTAGAAGCCCAGTACTATTGATTAGTTGTATGTGATGGAAGGTGATGTACAACCCTCAGGCTCAACTTGCCTTAAGAGTCGGCTGCAATGTGAAACACACCCTCCCTCAGTCTATCATCACCAGAGTGAGAATCCAGGAGCATAACATGGTTAACCTGAAGGAACTGTAATGATGAATAATTCTGACTCATAATGGTGTTGATGGTCCCTCTCCCTCCCTCTCCAGTGACAGCTACATGGTTAACCTGAAGGAACTGTGATGATGAATAATTCTGACTCATAATGGTGTTGATGGTCCCTCTCCCTCCCTCTCCAGTGACAGCTACATGGTTAACCTGAAGGAACTGTGATGATGAATAATTCTGACTCATAATGGTGTTGATGGTCCCTCTCCCTCCCTCTCCAGTGACAGCTACATGGTTAACCTGAAGGAACTGTGATGATGAATAATTCTGACTCATAATGGTGTTGATGGTCCATCCCCCTCCCTCTCCAGTGACAGCTACATGGTTAACCTGAAGGAAATGTGATGATGAATAATTCTGACTCATAATGGTGTTGATGGTCCCTCTCCCTCCCTCTCCAGTGACAGCTACATCGTGTGTGTAAAAGCTGTGGTGATGGTGAGGGATGATTCCAGTGGAGGCTGGTTGGTCCAGGACGGGGGGGCTCTGAGTAGAGTGGGAGTCTGCAGGGTCCTGCCCCCCGAGCTGGGGCTGGGACTCGCCCCCCTGGGTCGCTCCCACTTCCTCATCCATGGAGAACGTCTACGGGACAAACAGGTGAGGGACAAACAGGTGATGGACAAACAGGTGAGGGACAAACAGGTGAGGGACAAACAGGTGATGGACAAACAGGTGAGGGACAAACAGGTGAGGGACAAACAGGTGAGGGACAAACAGGTGAGGGACAAACTCATGTGAGCATCAGACACACAAACACACACCAAATATACACACACACACACACACACACACACACACACACACACACACACAATAGGTTTTATTACAAAGTCTTCTGTAGTCAACATGCTGTCACTATGACAACTAGTACAGTACAATATAGTCTAGTCTTCTGTAGTCAACATGCTGTCACTATGACAACTAGTACAGTACAATATAGTCTAGTCTTCTGTAGTCAACATGCTGTCACTATGACAACTAGTACAGTACAATATAGTCTAGTCTTCTGTAGTCAACATGCTGTCACTATGACAACCAGTACAGTACAAGGTAGTCTGGTCTTCTGTAGTCAACATGCTGTCACTATGACAACTAGTACAGTACAATATAGTCTAGTCTTCTGTAGTCAACATGCTGTCACTATGACAACTAGTACAGTACAATATAGTCTAGTCTTCTGTAGTCAACATGCTGTCACTATGACAACTAGTACAGTACAATATAGTCTAGTCTTCTGTAGTCAACATGCTGTCACTATGACAACCAGTACAGTACAAGGTAGTCTGGTCTTCTGTAGTCAACATGCTGTCACTATGACAACTAGTACAGTACAATATAGTCTAGTCTTCTGTAGTCAACATGCTGTCACTATGACAACCAGTACAGTACAAGGTAGTCTGGTCTTCTGTAGTCAACATGCTGTCACTATGACAACTAGTACAGTACAATATAGTCTAGTCTTCTGTAGTCAACATGCTGTCACTATGACAACTAGTACAGTACAATATAGTCTAGTCTTCTGTAGTCAACATGCTGTCACTATGACAACCAGTACAGTACAATATAGTCTAGTCTTCTGTAGTCAACATGCTGTCACTATGACAACTAGTACAGTACAATATAGTCTAGTCTTCTGTAGTCAACATGCTGTCACTATGACAACCAGTACAGTACAAGGTAGTCTGGTCTTCTGTAGTCAACATGCTGTCACTATGACAACTAGTACAGTACAATATAGTCTAGTCTTCTGTAGTCAACATGCTGTCACTATGACAACTAGTACAGTTCAATATAGTCTAGTCTTCTGTAGTCAACATGCTGTCACTATGACAACTAGTACAGTACAATATAGTCTAGTCTTCTGTAGTCAACATGCTGTCACTATGACAACTAGTACAGTACAATATAGTCTAGTCTTCTGTAGTCAACATGCTGTCACTATGACAACTAGTACAGTACAAGATAGTCTAGTCTTCTGTAGTCAACATGCTGTCACTATGACAACTAGTACAGTACAATATAGTCTGGTCTTCTGTAGTCAACATGCTGTCACCATGACAACTAGTATAGTACAAGATAGTGTTAAATTGGACTCATTGTT
Source organism: Oncorhynchus mykiss (assembly GCF_057628025.1). Taxonomy (NCBI): domain Eukaryota; kingdom Metazoa; phylum Chordata; class Actinopteri; order Salmoniformes; family Salmonidae; genus Oncorhynchus; species Oncorhynchus mykiss. The sequence continues at coordinate 54,676,121 of NC_143044.1, read as the reverse complement.
CTGGTCTCATCTCGACTGAAGTTGGTCTCCAATACAACACTGCTAAATAATTATCATGATGATTGATTGACAGGTTGATTGATTGATTGACTGACTGATTGAATGACGTGTCTGTTGTGTGATTACTCAGGTGATCCTGGAGTGTGCTCTGAGGAAGAACCTTGTGTACACCAAGGCCACGCCCACCTTCCACCATTGGATGGTGGAGGACAGGAGGTGTGGCCTGACGTTCCAGAGGCCTGCTGATGCTCGGGCCTTCGACAGGGGCGTACGGAAAGCCATGGAGGCCATGGCAGAAGGTGGGGGGAAACTCTGGAATGGTCTGACATGGGCCTTTTTAACCTTTCTGATCTCCCCATCCCGGATCCGGGATCGTGAATACAGACTCAAGCTCATTACCATAACGCAACGTTAACTATTCATGAAAATCGCAAATGAAATGAAATAAATATGCTAGCTCTCAAGCTTAGCCTTTTGTTAACAACACTGTCATCTCAGATTTTCAAAATATGCTTCTCAACCATTGCAAAACAAGCATTTGTGTAACAGTATTGATGGCTAACGTAGCATTTAGCATTAGCATTCAGCTGGCAACATTTACACAAAAAAACAGAAAAGCATTCAAATAAAATCATTTACCTTTGAAGAACTTCAGATGTTTTCAATGAGGAGACTCTCAGATAGCAAATGTTCAGTTTTTCCTGAAAGATTATTTGTTTAGGACAAATCGCTCCGTTTTCTGCGTCACGTTTAGCTATGAAAAAACCCCTGTATCCAGGATTGTGTAAATCTATCAGCAAGCTCATTAGCATAACACAACGTTAACTATTTATGAAAATCGCAAATGAAATGAAATAAATATGCCATCTCTCAAGCTTAGCCTTTTGTAAACAACACTGTCATCTCAGATTTTCAAAATATGCTTCTCAACCATAGGAAAACAATCATTTGTGTAAAAGTAGCTAGCTAGCGTTAGCATTTCGCGTTAGCATTTAGCGTTAGCATTAGCGTTAGCATCCAGCACGCAACATTAACAAAAACATAAAAGCCTTCAAATAAAATCATTTACCTTTGAAGAACTTCTGATGTTTTCAATGAGGATACTCTCAGTTAGATAGCAGATGCTCAGTTTTTCCAAAAAGATTCCTTGTGTATTAGAAATAGCTCCGTTTTATACATCACATTTGGCTACCAAAAAAAATCCCCAAATTCAGTCCTCAAAACGCGAACTTTTTTCCAAATTAACTCCATAATATCGACTGAAAACATGGCAAACGTTGTTTAGAATCAATCATCAAGGTGTTTTTCACATATCTCTTCATTGATACATCGTTCTTGGACACATGCTTTCTCCCCTGAATCAAATGGTAAAGTAGAAGCAGCTGGCAATTGCGCACCGAATTCGACGCAGGACACCAGGCGGACACTTGGAAAATGTAGTCTCTTATGGTCAATCTTCCAATGATATGCCTACAAATATGTCACAATGCTGCTAAGACCTTGGGCGAACGACAGAAAGTGTAGGCTCATTCGTTGCGCAATCACAGCCATATAAGGAGAGAATGGAAAACAGAGCTTCAGAAATTCTGCTAATTCCTGGGTGATGCATCATCTTGGTTTTGCCTGTAGAATGAGTTCTGGGGCACTTACAGACAAAATCTTTGCAGATTCTGAAACTTCAGAGTGTTTTCTTTCCAAAACTGTCAAGAATATGCATAGTCGAGCATCTTTTCGTGACAAAATATCGCGCTTAAAACGGGAACGTTTTTTATCCAAAAATGAAATAGCGCCCCTAGAGCTCTAACAGGTTAAAGGAGTAGCATGCTAGGTGCTACGATGGTAAAGTCTGCCGTTGTGCTCTAGAGCAAGTCACTTCACCATAATTGCTCCAGAGGTACTGGGCAATGGTGACTCTGGCCGTGACTCCAACCTCTGAGGAGATCTCAGGGGGAGTTGGAACATGCAAGAGACACATCTCCAATTCACACATGTTGTATATTCATATTTTTTATTTGTCTTTTTATTTAACCAGGCAAGTCAGTTAAGAACAAATTATTATTTAAAATGACGGCCTATGAACAGTGGGTTAACTGCCTTGTTCAGGGGCAGAATGACAGATTTGTACCTTGTCAGCTCGGGGATTCAATCTATCAACCTTTCAGTTACTGGTCCAACTCTCTAACCACTAGGCTACCTGCCGCCCCTAATATACATTTGTACGTGTGAAATATGACAAATATAAGCATCCGTCAAATGTTTATTATGAATTAAAGTGTAACAATGCGATTGAAAAGTCTATACCTGAAAATAGTGCACATTTAGTTAGTTAATTTTGACACTCTTTGCTCCCCGTAGGCTCCACGACGTCCTCCTCAACACTCCAGAACGAGGCAGAACTGGGCGACGATGATGTGTTCACCGTAAGCACAACCTGTCTCATTTAGATGTTTAACTGTCAGAGATGATGTGTTCACCGTAAACACGACCTGTCTCATTTAGATGTTTAACTGTCAGAGATGATGTGTTCACCGTAAACACGACCTGTCTCATTTAGATGTTTAACTGTCAGAGATGATGTGTTCACCGTAAGCACAACCTGTCTCATTTAGATGTTTAACTGTCAGAGATGATGTGTTCACCGTAAACACGACCTGTCTCATTTAGATGTTTAACTGTCAGAGATGATGTGTTCACCGTAAACACGACCTGTCTCATTTAGATGTTTTAACTGTCAGAGATGATGTGTTCACCGTAAACACGACCTGTCTCATTTAGATGTTTTAACTGTCAGAGATGATGTGTTCACCGTAAACACGACCTGTCTCATTTAGATGTTTAACTGTCAGAGATGATGTGTTCACCGTAAACACGACCTGTCTCATTTAGATGTTTTAACTGTCAGAGATGATGTGTTCACCGTAAACATGACCTGTCTCATTTAGATGTTTAACTGTCAGAGATGATGTGTTCACCGTAAACACGACCTGTCTCATTTAGATGTTTAACTGTCAGAGATGATGTGTTCACCGTAAACACGACCTGTCTCATTTAGATGTTTAACTGTCAGAGATGATGTGTTCACCGTAAACACGACCTGTCTCATTTAGATGTTTAACTGTCAGAGATGATGTGTTCACCGTAAACACGACCTGTCTCATTTAGATGTTTAACTGTCAGAGATGATGTGTTCACCGTAAACACGACCTGTCTCATTTAGATGTTTAACTGTCAGAGATGATGTGTTCACCATAAACACGACCTGTCTCATTTAGATGTTTAACTGTCAGAGATGATGTGTTCACCGTAAACACGACCTGTCTCATTTAGATGTTTAACTGTCAGAGATGATGTGTTCACCATAAACACGACCTGTCTCATTTAGATGTTTAACTGTCAGAGATGATGTGTTCACCGTAAACACGACCTGTCTCATTTAGATGTTTAACTGTCAGAGATGATGTGTTCACCGTAAACACGACCTGTCTCATTTAGATGTTTAACTGTCAGAGATGATGTGTTCACCGTAAACACGACCTGTCTCATTTAGATGTTTAACTGTCAGAGATGATGTGTTCACCGTAAACACGACCTGTCTCATTTAATGTTTAACTGTCAGAGATGATGTGTTCACCGTAAACACGACCTGTCTCATTTAGATGTTTAACTGTCAGAGATGATGTGTTCACCGTAAGCACAACCTGTCTCATTTAGATGTTTAACTGTCAGAGATGATGTGTTCACCGTAAACACGACCTGTCTCATTTAGATGTTGAACTGTCAGAGATGATGTGTTCACCGTAAACACGACCTGTCTCATTTAGATGTTTAACTGTCAGAGATGATGTGTTCACCGTAAACACGACCTGTCTCATTTAGATGTTTTAACTGTCAGAGATGATGTGTTCACCGTAAACACGACCTGTCTCATTTAGATGTTTAACTGTCAGAGATGATGTGTTCACCGTAAGCACAACCTGTCTCATTTAGATGTTTAACTGTCAGAGATGATGTGTTCACCGTAAACACGACCTGTCTCATTTAGATGTTTAACTGTCAGAGATGATGTGTTCACCGTAAACACGACCTGTCTCATTTAGATGTTTAACTGTCAGAGATGATGTGTTCACCGTAAACACGACCTGTCTCATTTAGATGTTTAACTGTCAGAGATGATGTGTTCACCGTAAACACGACCTGTCTCATTTAGATGTTTAACTGTCAGAGATGATGTGTTCACCGTAAACACGACCTGTCTCATTTAGATGTTTAACTGTCAGAGATGATGTGTTCACCGTAAACACGACCTGTCTCATTTAGATGTTTAACTGTCAGAGATGATGTGTTCACCGTAAACACGACCTGTCTCATTTAGATGTTTTAACTGTCAGAGATGATGTGTTCACCGTAAACACGACCTGTCTCATTTAGATGTTTAACTGTCAGAGATGATGTGTTCACTGTAAACACGACCTGTCTCATTTAGATGTTTAACTGTCAGAGATGATGTGTTCACCGTAAACACGACCTGTCTCATTTAGATGTTTTAACTGTCAGAGATGATGTGTTCACCGTAAACACGACCTGTCTCATTTAGATGTTTAACTGTCAGAGATGATGTGTTCACCGTAAGCACAACCTGTCTCATTTAGATGTTTAACTGTCAGAGATGATGTGTTCACCGTAAACACGACCTGTCTCATTTAGATGTTTAACTGTCAGAGATGATGTGTTCACCGTAAGCACAACCTGTCTCATTTAGATGTTTTAACTGTCAGAGATGTGGTTATAGTGATGACCATCATTACATTACATAAGCCCAGCCCAAAGCCCTGATCTATCATAGGTCACTCATTAAAGCACCACTGTTACCTGTCTACCCCCCACTGCTTCCCACTACACCCTCTGTTACGGGTCTGTGTTGTGTGTGTGTGTGTGTTACCTACACCATCCTCCTGTAGCGTGACACTGGGAGCAGCAGGCAGGGTCAAAAGGTCACTTCCTGTTAGCCCCCCCCCCCCCCCCCCCCACCACCACTCACCACAATCAAACTAACGTTGGCAGCTGCATCTAAGCTTTGTGACATTGTGATTTACCAGCAGTCAGAGAGAGAGATGGGGGGGGGGGGGGTAGAGGATGTGGCTCATCTTGACTCCAACTGTCTGTTAGAGCTAGATGAATGGTCTGAGTTTACACACACACACCTCTGCACAGGCTGAGGCTCCTGTTGACCACCTCTCCTAAAGTTATCAGCAGTGGCCCGGTGTGTTGCGAGGTGGGTGGTGGCGTGTCAGACAGGATTTACTGATTTACTACCCTGTGTACACACACACACACACACGAGAAGGGGGATTGGTTGGGGGACAGGGCTAGGAAGCACATTCTTCCTCAATTATTCCTCGTGGGCTAGCCTATACTTAACCCAACTCCCCCTCCCCTGCCTCTCGCTGAGCGGACACTATTTTTGTTGAGAGAGAGAGAGGACAGAGAGACAGAGAGACAGAGAGACAGAGAAATTCAGAAGGAGAGTGAGACACAGAGAGACAGAGGTGTATTTTGCTACCATTCTTCTAGTTTTGAGACATTTAGCTGCTGTCTTCCTCTTTCAACCCCCCTCCTTTCCCCCTCTTCTCTCCACAACATCCTCTCTCTCCCTCTCTCTCTCTCTCTCTCTCTCTCTCTATCTCTCTCTATCTCTCTCTCTCTCTCTCTCTCTCTCTCTCTCTCTCTGTCTCTGTCTCTGTCTCTCTGTCTCTCTCTGTCTCTCTCTGTCTCTCTCTGTCTCTCTCTGTCTCTCTCTGTCTCTCTCTGTCTCTCTCTGTCTCTCTCTGTCTCTCTCTGTCTCTCTCTGTCTCTCTCTGTCTCTCTCTGTCTCTCTCTCTCTCTCTCTCTCTGTCCTCTCTCAGTCTGTCTCCCCTGTGTGGTGGGCTTCAGTAGAAACAGAGGAGAGGTGGTCTGTGTAGTGAATGATCAGCAGTAATGAGAGCAGGGTTGTATTCACTAGACACCAAATGGAAGAAAACACCGAAACAGGGAGGGACTACCTCAACTTGGCCAATAAGAAACACTTGTATTTTTGTTTTCTGTTGCAAAAATGTTTTCCTACGATGTGCACTAATGAATATGACCCAGAGCTGGTGGCAGGGGTAGCCAGAACCAATTGACAGACAGGAGTACCCCAAGATCCACCCACTTGCAGCCCAAGAGAGAGAGGGGAGGAGGGGGTGGTACAGGGGGTTTGGGTTGGGGGTGTTGTTATTTTTGGGCCAGCCATTCTGAAGGGCTTTGTAACAACCAATCAACATTACAGTCCACTCTGTGGGTAGATCTCAACGCTGGCCATGGAGGGAGGGAGGGGTTAAGTTTAGTCCAACACGGACCCCCATAAAGCAAACCAGTCGGGGGGGGGGGGGGGGGGGGGGGGTCGGTTGAAAAAGCTAAATAAAGTGGCTCTACACACTTCCCCCTGGCCTGCCTGTGTGGGCAGCGACAGACAGACAGACAGACAGACAGACAGACAGACAGACAGACAGACAGACAGACAGACAGACAGACAGACAGACAGACAGACAGACAGACAGACAGACAGACAGACAGACAGACAGACAGACAGACAGACAGACAGACAGACAGGACAGACAGACAGACAGACAGACAGACAGACAGACAGACAGACAGACAGACAGACAGACAGACAGACAGACAGACAGACAGACAGACAGACAGACAGACAGACAGACAGACAGACAGACAGACAGACAGACAGACAGACAGACAGACAGAAAGGTCAGAGGGAGTGCCTTTGCGTCCTAAATAACACCCTATTTCCTGGGTATAAAGTAGTGCACTATATAGGGAATAGGGCTCTGATCTAAAGTAGTGCACTATATAGGGAATAGTGTCCTGGTATAAAGTAGTGCACTATATAGGGAATAGGACTCTGGTCTAAAGTAGTGCACTATATAGGGAATAGGGCTCTGGTCTAAAGTATTGCACTATATAGGGAATAGGGCTCTGGTCTAAAGTATTGCACTATATAGGGCACCATTTGGAACACAGAGGGCAAAAATCATGTTCAGCCTGTCAGTCAGTACTCTGCTGCCTGCAATGCCCCCAGAGGCTGTCCACCTGCCTGCCTGTCCAAATATCTGTCTGGGCGCTCAGCAATGTGGAGTCACACAGACACCCACAATGTGTAGAGTCAGCTGGCTGCTGGTCGGCTAGCCGGCGGCCTGGGTGTGTTTTGTGTCTGGCCAAGGTTTGACTTGGACCAAAGCCTGAGGAGGAAAGGGGCCAGGATAATGCTACTCACACAGGCTGGAAGTAGACCTGGAGAGAGAGAGGGTAGGGGGGGGGGGGGGGGGTAGGGGGGGAGCAGGGGGGGGTAGGGGGGGGAGCAGAGAGGGGGTAGGGGGGGGAGCAGAGAGGGTAGAGGGGAGGGAAGCAGAGAGGGTAGAGGGGAGGGAAGCAGAGAGGGTGGAGGGGAGGGAAGCAGAGAGGGTGGAGGGGAGGGAAGCAGACAGGGTAGAGGGGAGGGAAGCAGAGAGGGTAGAGGGGAGGGAAGCAGAGAGGGTGGAGGGGAGGGAAGCAGAGAGGGTGGAGGGAGGGAAGCAGAGAGGGTGGAGGGGAGGGAAGCAGACAGGGTCGAGGGGAGGGGAGCAGACAGGGTCGAGGGAGGGGAGCAGAGAGGGTCGAGGGGAGGGGAGCAGACAGGGTAGAGGGGAGGGGAGCAGACAGGGTAGAGGGGAGGGAAGCAGAGAGGGTAGAGGGGAGGGAAGCAGAGAGGGTCGAGGGGAGCAGAGAGGGTAGAGGGGAGGGAAGCAGAGAGGGTAGAGGGGAGGGAAGCAGAGAGGGTCGAGGGGAGGGAAGCAGAGAGGGTCGAGGGGAGGGAAGCAGAGAGGGTCGAGGGGAGGGAAGCAGAGAGGGTAGAGGGGAGGGAAGCAGAGAGGGTCGAGGGGAGGGAAGCAGAGAGGGTAGAGGGGAGGGAAGCAGAGAGGGTAGAGGGGAGGGGAGCAGACAGGGTAGAGGGGAGGGGAGCAGAGAGGGTAGAGGGGAGGGAAGCAGACAGGGTCGAGGGGAGGGAAGCAGAGAGGGTCGAGGGGAGGGAAGCAGAGAGGGTCGAGGGGAGGGAAGCAGAGATGGTGGAGCAGAGAGGGTAGAGGGGAGGGTAGAGGGGAGGGAAGCAGAGAGGGTAGAGGGGAGGGAAGCAGAGAGGGTGGAGGGGAGGGAAGCAGACAGGGTAGAGGGGAGGGAAGCAGAGAGGGTGGAGGGGAGGGAAGCAGACAGGGTCGAGGGGAGGGGAGCAGACAGGGTCGAGGGGAGGGGAGCAGACAGGGTAGAGGGGAGGGGAGCAGACAGGGTAGAGGGGAGGGAAGCAGAGAGGGTAGAGGGGAGGGAAGCAGAGAGGGTAGAGGGGAGGGAAGCAGAGAGGGTAGAGGGGAGGGAAGCAGAGAGGGTGGAGGGGAGGGAAGCAGAGAGGGTGGAGGGGAGGGAAGCAGACAGGGTAGAGGGGAGGGAAGCAGACAGGGTAGAGGGGAGGGAAGCAGAGAGGGTAGAGGGGAGGGAAGCAGAGAGGGTAGAGGGGAGGGAAGCAGAGAGGGTGGAGGGGAGGGAAGCAGAGAGGGTGGAGGGGAGGGAAGCAGACAGGGTCGAGGGAGGGAAGCAGAGAGGGTCGAGGGGAGGGGAGCAGACAGGGTAGAGGGGAGGGGAGCAGACAGGGTAGAGGGGAGGGAAGCAGAGAGGGTAGAGGGGAGGGAAGCAGAGAGGGTAGAACAGAGAGGAGAGGGAGGGAAGCAAGAGGGTCGAGGGAGCAGAGGGAGAGGGGAGGGAAGCAGAGAGGGTAGAGGGGAGGGAAGCAGAGAGGGTCCAGGGTAGGAAGCAGAGAGGGTCGAGGGAGGGAAGCAGAGAGGGTCTAGGGGAGGGAAGCAGAGAGGGGGAGAGGGAGGGAAGCAGAGAGGGTCGAGGGAGGGAAGCAGAGAGGGAGAGGGGAGGGAAGCAGAGAGGGTAGAGGGAGGGAGGCAGACAGGGAGAGGGGAGGGGAGCAGAGAGGGTAGAGGGGAGGGAAGCAGACAGGGTCGAGGGGAGGGAAGCAGAAGAGGGTCGAGGGGAGGGAAGCAGAGAGGGTCGAGGGGAGGGAAAAAGCAGAGATGGTGGAGCAGAGAGGGTAGAGGGAGGGTAGAGGGAGGGAAGCAGAGAGGGAGCAGGGGAGGGAGCACAGGGAGAGGGGAGGGAGCAGAGCAGGGGTACAGGGGTAGGGCAGCATAGAGGGAGAGGGCAGGGGAGGCACAGAGGGTAGAGGGCAGGGGAGCAGAGAGGGAGAGGGGAGGAGCAGAGACAGAGGGGCAGCAGAGACAGAGGGGGGAGATTTGGGAGAGAAGAGACACCAAGCCGGTCCTGGGAATCTGCAGAGGTAGATCTGTGTAAGAGAGGCACAGACAATATCAGAGAGAGACATTTTGGGGTGACTGATGGCCAGTGAAACAACTCAAACAACAATATAGAAAGATTTGCTCAAACCAAAAATGTGATTCAGCTGCTTGTCCAATCAGAGCTTTACGGACTCTTCTGTGGTTTTGTCTTTTGTCCAATCAGAATGCCACAGACAGCTCGTCTCTACCCTCCGAGACTGGGAGCCCTGTCTCAGCCACTGGACCTGCCACTCATCCCACTTACACAACAACTGCATCCTGGGAAAACTACCTTACGAACCCTATAGGTTGTCAGACCACTACTTCCTAGATCTGGTAAGCCAATGGCAGGGAGAGTAAGGGATGGATCATGTTGACACTGGATGTGTCTCCCTGACCCAGTATGTAATACCAAGATGTTCAGCAGACCACCATAGTCCCTGTGCCCAGAACGCCATGGAAACATGTCTGAATTACTACCGACCCGTAACACTCACGTCTGTAGCCATGAAGTGCTTTGAAAGGCTGGTCATGGCTCACATCAACACCATCATCCCAGAACACCTAGACCCACTCCAATTTGCATACCGCCCCAACAGATCCACAGATGACGCAATTCAGGTTGCTTTCCACACTTCCCTTTCCCATTGTTTACCACTTCATCACTGCATATTACTAATAGTAATGCATAGATTAGAAATACTGTGTAGTAAAATGTACACAGTGGAACTATAAATAGGAAAGTTACACAGCACCATCCGCACCATAAATCTTAGTGTAAGTTATCCAATGACATTTGTTCAATTCTAGGCATTTGTTCATCCCCCTCTCTCTCCCTCCTTTCCTCCCTCTCCTCTCTCTCTTCTCTCTCCCTCTCTCTCTCTCTCCCCTCCCTCTCCTCTCTCTCTCTCTCTCTCTCTCTCTCTCTGTCCTTCCTCCGTCTCTCCCTCTCCTCTCTCTCTCTCCTCTCTCTCTCCCTTTCCTCTCTCGTCTCTCCCTCTCCTCTCTCTCTCTCCCTCTCCTCTCCCTCTCCCTCTCTCTCTCCCTCTCCTCTCTCTCTCTCCCTCTCCTCTCTCGCTCTCCCTCTCCTCTCTCTCTCCCTTCCCCTCTCTCTCCCTCTCCTCCTCCCTTCCCCCCTCTCTCTCTCCCTTCCTCTCTCCCTCCCCTCTCTCTCCCTCTCCTCTCTCTCCCTCTCTCTCCTCTCCCTCTCTCCCTCACTCCTTCTCTCCCTCTTCTCTCTCTCTCCCTCTCCCTCCCCCTCTCTCTCTCCCTCTCCTCTTCCCTCCCTCTCTCTCCTTCCTCTCTCTCCCTCCCCTCTCTCCCTCTCTCTCCCCCTCCCTCTCCTCTCTCTCCCTCTCTCTCTCCCTCTCTCTCTCTCTCTCCCTCTCTCTCTCCCTCTCTCTCTCTCTCCTCTCTCTCCTCTCCTTCCTTCCTTCCCTCTCTCCCTCTCCTCTCCCTCTCCTCTCTCTCTCCCTCTCCTCTTCCTTCTCCTCTCTTTCTCTCCCCCTCCCTTCCCCCTCCTGTCTCTCTCTCTCTTCCTCTCTCCCTCTCTCCTCTCTCTCTCTCTCCCTCTCCTCTCTGTCCCTCTCTCTCTCCCTCTCCTCTCTCCCTCTCTCCTCTCTCTCTCTCCCTCTCCCTTCCTTCCTTCCTCCATCCCTTCTCCCTCTCTCCCTCTCTCTCTCCCTTCCCTCTCCCCCTCACCTCTCTCTCCCTCTCCTCTCCCTCTCCTCTCTCCCTCTCCTCTCCCTCTCCTCTCTCCCTCTCCTCTCTTTCCCTCCCTCTCCCTCTCTCTCTCTCCCCCTCCCTCTCCTCTCTCTCTCCCTCTCTCTCTCCCTCTCTCTCTCTCTCTCCTCTCCTCTCTCTCTCTCCCTCTCCTCTCTCTCTCCCTCTCTCTCTCTCCCTCTCTCTCTCCCTCTCCTCTCTCTCTCTCTCCCTCTCCTCTCTCTCTCCCTTCTCTCTCCCTCTCTCTCTCTCCCTCTCCTCTCTCTCTCTCTCCCTCTCCTCTCTCTCCTCTCGCTCCTTCCTGCAGCCTCTGCCCCGCATCCCTCGCCACGTCTCCTTCCAGGACGACGAGGAGATCGTCAGGATCAACCCTCGGGAACGTTCCTGGGAGCTCCCCTCGGAATCCTCCTCCCGCTCGGAACTCCACATGGACCAACTAGAACGCTCCTGGCTCACGGGCTATGAGGACTACCGCCACGCCACCGTGCGCCACAAATACATCCGCCCGCCAGACTACTCTGAGTCCTATGTCCACTTCGCTAAGAGCGAGCCACACAAACACCACTATAGTTATCCCCTGGTTTCCACACCGGTAGATTCCTCCGACCCCAAACCTACCTTCAGACCTTTACCCAAGAGGCACCACTACGCCGGCTTGGGTTCGCAACACCGCCGTCCAGGGGATCAGGGCTTCGGTGGGGGCGTGGTCTCTACCCAGCCCCAGCCCCTCCTCCCTGGCTCGTCTGATGGACAGGACAAGAAGTCTGAGGAGGGCGGGGTTGGCGAGCGCCTGCAGTGCCAATACTGCGGCGAAACGTTCTACGGCGGTAACAACCGACGGGGGCGCTGCCAGGACGCGCCGGACCCGATCAGGGCGTGCGTCCGGCGGGTCAGCTGCATGTGGCTGGCCGACACACTGCTGTACCACTGCATGTCTGACCCGGAGGGGGACTACTCAGACCCCTGCTCCTGTGAGGGGGGTGGCGAGGGGAGGCTGGGCACACGCTGGGCAGCTCTGCTGGGGTTGTCCCTAGTGGCGCCGTGTCTCTGTCTGTACCCGCCCCTTCACGCCTGCCACCGGGCCGGGGTGGCGTGCGGGAGCTGCGGGGGCAGGCATGAAGCCTCAATGACATAAACCCCAAAAACACATGGAGGGGAGAGGGGAAGGAGGGGGAGAGGGAGAAGAAGAGCGGTCCTATGCCCCATTTTGGTTTTGTGGTTTTGTTACTCTACAGACGGATGTGTATATACAGCGGTGGTGTGTTGTGGCTGCCATTTTGAAATGGTGTAAAGATTCATAAAGCTCCTTCTTGTGTACTGTCCTTCTCTCTCTCCTCTTTCCACGTGACTGTCTTGTCTGTCCTTCTCTCTCTCCTCTTTCCACGTGACTGTCTTGTCTGTCCTTCTCTCTCTCCTCTTTCCACGTGACTGTCTTGTCTGTCCTTCTCTCTCTCCTCTTTCCACGTGACTGTCTTGTCTGTCCTTCTCTCTCTCCTCTTTCCACGTGACTGTCTTGTCTGTCCTTCTCTCTCTCCTCTTTCCACGTGACTGTCTTGTCTGTCCTTCTCTCTCTCCTCTTTCCACGTGACTGTCTTGTCTGTCCTTCTCTCTCTCCTCTTTCCACGTGACTGTCTTGTCTGTCCTTCTCTCTCTCCTCTTTCCACGTGACTGTCTTGTCTGTCCTTCTCTCTCTCCTCTTTCCACGTGACTGTCTTGTCTGTCCTTCTCTCTCTCCTCTTTCCACGTGACTGTCTTGTCTGTCCTTCTCTCTCCTCTTTCCACGTGACTGTCTTGTCTGTCCTTCTCTCTCTCCTCTTTCCACGTGACTGTCTTGTCTGTCCTTCTCTCTCTCCTCTTTCCACGTGACTGTCTTGTCTGTCCTTCTCTCTCTCCTCTTTCCACGTGACTGTCTTGTCTGTCCTTCTCTCTCTCCTCTTTCCACGTGACTGTCTTGTCTGTCCTTCTCTCTCTCCTCTTTCCACGTGACTGTCTTGTTCCCTCCATTCCTGTTTGAGGGAGGGGCTCTTTTTATTTTTTATAGCTGACTAATATGTCATGTATCACATACAACCAGGTACTTTCTACTATTTACACCGACTTGGTGTTGAACAACTTGAATTGTTTAGTTTGCGTACGTTGTTGTCCTGTGTGGTTGTTTGCTAGGAGAGCCTGTTTGATATTAGACCTGGGTTCATATAGTATTTGACATTTTATAAAAAATAATTTCAGTGTTTGTTCTAGCCGGCCTGAAGTGCCAGATGGGCGGGGTTTGCAGCGTTTAGACTCCAATTGGTTCATTAATCCAGGCAAGATCAATCAAGCACAGTTTTAAGTCTTTGAAATGATTTCAAATAGCATTTGAACCCAGGTCCTTTTCTTTTAGATAGTTCTGTTTATATGCCACCAGGGCCGATCCCAGCCCCCTCTAAACTGAACTGGCCTTCTGTCCCAAGTCCTTAGAGCAACAACTAGGAGATAAGCCTAAAGCTGCTGTAGTAGTGTGTGTGTGTGTGTGTGTGTGTGTGTGTGTGTGTGTGTGTGTGTGTGTGTGTGTGCGTGTGCGTGTGCATGCGTGCACGTGTGTGTGTGTTGACTAAAGCCTCCTTTGGTGTTAGTAACAAATGTTACCTCTTCACTACCCCAGTACATTTCATTTACACCATCTTTACATAAACTGCAATATCAGCATTTATAAAGGTTTGAGTTGGACCCTACAATCAACCAGGAAACCTTCCCACTGATTAAGTCTAGTCCTGGACTTAAAAACATACTCAATGGAGAATCCATATTGAAATAGCTTCTTAGTCCAGCACTATCTTTCATTTGTGTCCAGGAAGTTGGTGTGGAGCCTACTACACCGAGGTTCAACTCTAACCTCTCCGGTGAGAATCAACAGGGACACATCGAGTTTTAACGTTTTGAATCCAAAGATCATTTTTAATTGTATTTATTTTCTCTCTGAATTGCCCCACCAGCCACAGGGTGGACAGACAGACAGACAGTTGGTAGGAGATAGTGTCTAGATACCGCAGGGCCACAGGGTGGACAGACAGACAGACAGTTGGTAGGGGATAGTGTCTAGATACCGCATGGGTGGACAGACATACAGACAGACAGTTGGTAGGAGATAGTGTCTAGATACCACAAGGCCACAGGGTGGACAGGCAGACAGACAGACAGTTGGTAGGAGATAGTGTCTAGATACCGCATGGGTGGACAGACATACAGACAGACAGTTGGTAGGAGATAGTGTCTAGATACCACAAGGCCACAGGGTGCACAGACAGACAGTTGGTAGGAGATAGTGTCTAGATACCACAAGGCCACAAGGTGGACAGACAGACAGACAGTTGGTAGGAGATAGTGTCTAGATACCGCATGGGTGGACAGACATACAGACAGACAGTTGGTAGGAGATAGTGTCTAGATACCACAAGGCCACAGGGTGCACAGACAGACAGTTGGTAGGAGATAGTGTCTAGATACCGCATGGGTGGACAGACATACAGACAGACAGTTGGTAGGAGATAGTGTCTAGATACCACAAGGCCACAGGGTGGACAGGCAGACAGACAGACAGTTGGTAGGAGATAGTGTCTAGATACCGCATGGGTGGACAGACATACAGACAGACAGTTGGTAGGAGATAGTGTCTAGATACCACAAGGCCACAGGGTGCACAGACAGACAGTTGGTAGGAAATAAATAGACAGTGCCAGACAGACAGTTGGTAGGAAATAGATAGACAGTGCCTAGATACCTTCCTCTAAAGCCAGGAACACATTTAGAATGAGTCCCAAACGGCACCCTATTCTCATAGGGTCCTGGTCAAAGTAGTGCACTATAAACTGAATAGGGTGCCATTTGGGATGCATACTTAGCCTTTTTTTTTTTTTTAGTTTCTGTCAAATCTGAGGTGTGTCAATTTGGGTTTTATCTCACCACTTGAGGTTTGAAAACGTCTGACAATCGTAGATGTTTGTGAAGCACTACTTTGAGGTGTTACTAACATTTGATACAGGATCAAAGTTGAAATGTACCTGCAGGAAATCAACTGTATATGTTTCTAATATATGAGAAAGGAAGTCAAACTCAATAGGACTTTTCTATTGAGAGAATGAGTCGATAGATTATTATTATTATTAGCTTATCAGCACCGTGTACTCTCACTGAGGACCTATAAGAAGCAGTTTCACCTTTGTCCCGCCCCCTTCTCACCAGTCACACACCTTTTCTCGTATGATTGACACTGCAGCTATCCACTCCCAACACTCCATCCACAACGTTAAAGCCCAACACTAATTACAAGAGGACCGGGGTCCGTTCAAGAGGGGGCGATGTTCTGACAAAATGTTTCTGATTTAGAAATGAGACGAGTGGACATGATTCTGTCCCAGAGGCCAGTCTATTCTACACAAGGTAGAAGTATTCATTAGGTACTGAACGGAAGAACAACAGACTGCAACGGGAAGAGACTACCTGGACTCCAATAAGAAGCGTTTTTTTGAACGTTTTTGAAAACGTTTTCAGTTGCATGCCCTAATGAGTGCAACCCTGTCAACTAACGTGTCCATTTGTTACAATGCTGCGTTGTCAGGTATGTCATGTCAATGCTCCTATCAAACCTAAAGGGTTGAATGAATGTGTTGTCAGGTATGTCATGTCAATGCTCCTATCAAACCTAAAGGGTTGAATGAATGTGTTGTCAGGTATGTCATGTCAATGCTCCTCTCAAACCTAAAGGGTTGAATGAATGTGTTGTCAGGTATGTAATGTCAATGCTGTGTTGTCAGGTATGCAATGTCAATGCTCCTATCAAACCTAAAGGGTTGAATGAATGTGTTGTCAGGTATGTCATGTCAATGCTCCTATCAAACCTAAAGGGTTGAATGAATGTGTTGTCCCATAGCGTGTTGCTGTAGAAGGTGATTTGACCCATCTGTTGTTGTCTGAAAGCTTCTAATGGGGAAGGTTATTTGGTAACACGTTACGTAAGAGCCAACTGGTATAATGCCTTATAACTTGTTATAAGCATGTATGCACCTTTTATAAAAGTGTCACAGGCACTACATGTTCATTCACTTTCTATGGAGTGATTGTCACTGCTCCAATTCCAGACATATAGTACTCCTTCATCATGGGGAACACTCCTTCATCATGGGGAACACTCCATCATCATGGGTAACACGCCATCATGGGTAACACTCCTTCATCATGGGGAACACTCCTTCATCGTGGGGAACACTCCATCATGGGTAACACTCCTTCATCATGGGTAACACTCCATCATGGGTAACACTCCTTCATCATGGGTAACACTCCTTCATCATGGGGAACACTCCTTCATCATGGGGAACACTCCTTCATCATGGGGAACACTCCTTCATCATGGGTAACACTCCTTCATCATGGGGAACACTCCATCATGGGGAACACTCCTTCATCATGGGGAACACTCCTTCATCATGGGGAACACTCCTTCATCGTGGGTAACACTCCTTCATCATGGGTAACACTCCATCATGGGTAACACTCCTTCATCATGGGTAACACTCCATCATGGGTAACACTCCTTCATCATGGGTAACACTCCTTCATCATGGGGAACACTCCATCATGGGGAACACTCCTTCATCATGGGGAACACTCCTTCATCATGGGTAACACTCCTTCATCATGGGGAACACGCCATCATGGGTAACACTCCTTCATCATGGGGAACACTCCTTCATCGTGGGGAACACTCCTTCATCATGGGTAACACTCCTTCATCATGGGTAACACTCCATCATGGGTAACACTCCTTCATCATGGGTAACACTCCTTCATCATGGGGAACACTCCTTCATCATGGGGAACACTCCTTCATCATGGGGAACACTCCTTCATCATAGGTAACACTCCTTCATCATGGGGAACACTCCATCATGGGGAACACTCCATCATGGGGAACACTCCTTCATCATGGGGAACACTCCTTCATCATGGGTAACACTCCTTCATCGTGGGGAACACTCCTTCATCATGGGGAACACTCCTTCATCATGGGGAACACTCCATCATGGGGAACACTCCTTCATCATGGGTAACACTCCTTCATCATGGGGAACACTCCTTCATCGTGGGGAACACTCCATCATGGGGAACACTCCATCATGGGGAACGCTCCTTCATCATGGGGAACACTCCTTCATCATGGGGAACACTCCTTCATCGTGGGTAACACTCCATCGTGGGTAACACTCCTTCATCGTGGGTAACACTCCTTCATCATGGGGAACACTCCTTCATCATGGGGAACACTCCTTCATCATGGGGAACACTCCATCATGGGTAACACTCCATCATGGGTAACACTCCTTCATCATGGGTAACACTCCTTCATCATGGGTAACACTCCATCATGGGGAACACTCCTTCATCATGGGGAACACTCCTTCATCATGGGGAACACTCCTTCATCATGGGTAACACTCCTTCATCATGGGTAACACTCCTTCATCATGGGTAACACTCCTTCATCATGGGTAACACTCCTTCATCATGGGTAACACTCCTTCATCATGGGTAACACTCCTTCATCATGGGGAACACTCCTTCATCATGGGGAACACTCCTTCATCATGGGGAACACTCCTTCATCATGGGGAACACTCCTTCATCATGGGGAACACTCCTTCATCATGGGTAACACTCCATCATGGGTAACACTCCATCATGGGTAACACTCCTTCATCATGGGTAACACTCCATCATGGGGAACACTCCTTCATCATGGGGAACACTCCTTCATCATGGGTAACACTCCTTCATCATGGGTAACACTCCTTCATCATGGGTAACACTCCTTCATCATGGGTAACACTCCTTCATCATGGGGAACACTCCTTCATCATGGGTAACACTCCTTCATCATGGGTAACACTCCTTCATCATGGGTAACACTCCTTCATCATGGGTAACACTCCTTCATCATGGGTAACACTCCTTCATCATGGGGAACACTCCTTCATCATGGGTAACACTCCTTCATCATGGGTAACACTCCTTCATCATGGGTAACACTCCTCCATCATGGGGAACACTCCTTCATCATGGGTAACAGTCCTTCATCATGGGTAACACTCCTTCATCATGGGTAACACTCCTTCATCATGGGGAACACTCCTTCATCATGGGTAACACTCCTTCATCATGGGCAACACTCCTTCATCATGGGTAACACTCCTTCATCATGGGTAACACTCCTTCATCATGGGGAACGTTCCTTCATCATGGGTAACACTCCATCATGGGGAACACTCCATCATGGGGAACACTCCTTCATCATGGGTAACACTCCATCATGGGGAACACTCCATCATGGGTAACACTCCATCATGGGTAACACTCCTTCATCATGGGGAACGCTCCTTCATCATGGGTAACACTCCTTCCTCATGGGTAACACTCCATCATGGGTAACACTCCATCATGGGTAACACTTCTTCATCATGGGTAATACTCCTTCATCATGGGTAACACTTCTTCATCATGGGTAACACTCCTTCATCATGGGTAACACTCCATCATGGGGAACACTCCATCATGGGTAACACTCCATCATGGGTAACACTCCTTCATCATGGGGAACGCTCCTTCATCATGGGTAACACTCCTTCCTCATGGGTAACACTCCATCATGGGGAACACTCCTTCATCATGGGTAACACTCCATCATGGGGAACACTCCATCATGGGTAACACTCCATCATGGGTAACACTCCTTCATCATGGGGAACGCTCCTTCATCATGGGTAACACTCCTTCCTCATGGGTAACACTCCATCATGGGTAACACTCCATCATGGGTAACACTCCATCATGGGTAACACTCCATCATGGGTAACACTCCATCATGGGTAACACTCCTTCATCATGGGTAGTGCTCCTTCATCATGGGTAACACTCCATCATGGGTAACACTCCTTCATCATGGGTAACACTCCATCATGGGTAACACTCCTTCATCATGGGTAGTGCTCCTTCATCATGGGTAACACTCCATCATGGGTAACACTCCTTCATCATGGGTAACACTCCATCATGGGTAACACTCCTTCATCATGGGTAGTGCTCCTTCATCATGGGTAACACTCCATCATAGGTAACACTCCATCATGGGTAACAGTCCTTCATCATGGGTAACAGTCCATCATGGGTAGTGCTCCTTCATCATGGGTAACACTCCATCATGGGGAACACTCCTTCATCATGGGTAACAGTCCTTCATCATGGGTAACACTCCATCATGGGTAGTGCTCCTTCATCATGGGTAACACTCCATCATGGGGAACACTCCTTCATCATGGGTAACAGTCCTTCATCATGGGTAACACTCCATCATGGGTAACACTCCATCATCGGTAACACTCCATCATGGGTAACACTCCTTCATCATGGGTAACACCGACCAGTATAATGCCTTAAACGTGCTATGAGCTTATGTGAGCATATTATAAAGTGAATCATCTGATTCTATGGGATGTGTTGTCAGTCTGTGTGTAATCTCCTTCCCATTTCCCTTCCTCCCAAATGCCAAGCCTCTGGTGTACCATCGCGTCAAACTTCGTTAGCCAATGCAGGAAGTCTGGGGGTCGAGGTTCATCTGCAAGTGGGACAATGTTTATCCACATAACTTTGAAAGGCACTTGACAAAAGTGATCTGCATCGAACGCGCCCAATGGAGATCGCTTTGGGACTAATAACCCTGGTCTCAAATTGAGCCAAAATCACTGTCCTGAAAACTATTCACACCGAGAGTAGCCTGTAGGGTTTTCTTCAGTTTCGTGCCTACTGAACAGTACCTGGACAAGAGAGAAGGGTCGACAGAGAGGAGAGTCGGGGGACTCAGATCGGGGTCATATTCATTATGGCACATCATAGCAAAACAGAATACGAAAAACAAACGTTTCTTATTGGACAACTTCAGGCCGTTTTCGATCGGTTTTCTTCCATGCGATGCCAAATGAACACGACCCAGGAGTGTCAGTCTGTGTGTAATGTGTGAGGTGTGAGATCTGTATTTGAGACCAGAAGATACAGCCTTTTATTCTCTGGTGGTGTTAAAGGATTAGTTTAACCAGGTTTACATTTCCTCAGGCTTGTTCAACATTACAGGCCGACTGATCTACACAGAACCTTGCATCATAAATATCTACCTCATTGTTCATTCGTAGAGGAGTCAAGTCACATTAGGGTTTTGATCCTCGAGAACATGGCCCTCCTCTTATTCAGTCCCTCTGCTCTGGGCTCAGTTCCGCCTCTCTTCTCTCCCTTTGGTCTTTTTCCCTAAGTGCTACTTTGTTTATGGACTAGAAATGACTTCCTTCCTTCCTTCCTCCGGCAGCTCGCCCCCGTGGGGCCGGTGTGTGTGTTGTATTTACCACGGCGGTGACCTGTAAACCCATATATGATGGAAGTAATAATGCTCCCGTCTCTCTCCTGTCCCATTCTACTTTGGACACCATTTTGAGATCTCTGGGTCCACCTCAAGTCGTAAATGGTTTCTTTTTAATAATATAGATGATGCGCCTCACTCTCTTCTCTCGCTCTCCTTTGGAGAATGAACAGTATGATGTCCGATGTTTCCGTGGTCGGAGGAGATGGGAAGGTCACCGTCTGCTGTTAACCTGTCGGTCTGTTTTGTCCTTCAGAAGAAAGAGCCAGACAACAAGAACTTACTTATAAATCAATTGACTTTATTTAAAATCAGCGACGTCAGGCAGTTTACACTATGAACAATAAGAAAATAAAAAGACAGAAACATAAAATAAAAAGATGAAAGATCCAGATAACAACCACTGCTCTTGGCACCGGATAGAACATTATGAAAACAACTAATATTATACTAGGCTTGTGTGGGGGGGGGGGGGGGGTAATCATGTTGTGATGGTGAGAGCCGGACTAGTGAACTTAAATACCAGCTTTTTACTTCGTCTCAGAGGACATGTTCCAGGCTGATTACGCTGTTTAACCTATCAGCTGACCACATCTAGGTCCAGTTAACCAGACAGATTAACCCTTCAGTGTCTGGATAGGTGCTGACCACATCTAGGTCCAGTTAACCAGACAGATTAACCCTTCAGTGTCTGGATAGGTGCTGACCACATCTAGGTCCAGTTAACCAGACAGATTAACCCTTCAGTGTCTGGATAGGTGCTGACCACATCTAGGTCCAGTTAACCAGACAGATTAACCCTTCAGTGGCTGGATAGGTGCTGACCACATCTAGGTCCAGTTAACCAGACAGATTAACCCTTCAGTGTCTGGATAGGTGCTGACCACATCTAGGTCCAGTTAACCAGACAGATTAACCCTTCAGTGTCTGGATAGGTGCTGACCACATCTAGGTCCAGCTAACCAGACAGATTAACCCTTCAGTGGCTGGATAGGTGCTGACCACATCTAGGTCCAGCTAACCAGACAGATTAACCCTTCAGTGTCTGGATAGGTGCTGACCACATCTAGGTCCAGTTAACCAGACAGATTAACCCTTCAGTGTCTGGATAGGTGCTGACCACATCTAGGTCCAGCTAACCAGACAGATTAACCCTTCAGTGTCTGGATAGGTGCTGACCACATCTAGGTCCAGTTAACCGGACAGATTAACCCTTCAGTGTCTGGATAGGTACTGACCACATCTAGGTCCAGTTAACCAGACAGATTAACCCTTCAGTGGCTGGATAGGTGCTGACCACATCTAGGTCCAGTTAACCAGACAGATTAAACCTTCAGTGTCTGGATAGGTGCTGACCACATCTAGGTCCAGTTAACCAGACAGATTAAACCTTCAGTGTCTGGATAGGTGCTGACCACATCTAGGTCCAGTTAACCAGACAGATTAACCCTTCAGTGTCTGGATAGGTGCTGACCACATCTAGGTCCAGTTAACCGGACAGATTAACCCTTCAGTGGCTGGATAGGTGCTGACCACATCTAGGTCCAGTTAACCAGACAGATTAACCCTTCAGTGGCTGGATAGGTGCTGACCACATCTAGGTCCAGTTAACTGGACAGATTTAAGTCTGGTACCTGTTTCAAAATGTATTCCAATGAAAAATCTCCATGGAGAATGTTTAGTCCAGGACAAATCTGTGTCTGGGAAACAGATACCATAGGATGTAGCAATCTGATACCCGACGGTGAAGTCCATGAAGTGGCATAGAACCATTGGTTGTGGTGTGCAGCTCGACTGGAACAGACCTAATAAGCACAACTTTCAGATTGAACCATGTTTTATATATCATGACCCTCACACAACCCCACTCCTGAACCCCCGACCTTTGAACCCCACTACCGTCACTCAGGTCAGGGGGTCATGTCCCTTATAATCATCTTCACTATCCTCATCATCATCAATTCTTCATTAAAAACAAGGAGGAATTTTCATATGACATATGCTTCGTTTTAAAATGGTCGTTCACCACAAAAAAATAAAATGATGTAAAAAAAAAATCTAAATTAAAAAGTAAGATAAAGAGGATCTGTATACATCCAACAGAAGAATCAAGACATCCCTCTCCCAAAAAGAGAAATTAATAAATCGTGATATACAAATCATCATATAAAAACATGATCGGTTCTCCACGAATACTAGGTTTGTGTGTTTACTGGACTGGCCAATGCCTGTATACTGGACTGGCCAATGCCTGTATACTGGACTGGCCAATGTCTGTATACTGGACTGGCCAATGCCTGTATACTGGACTGGCCAATGCCTGTATACTGGACTGGCCAATGCCTGTATACTGGACTGGCCAATGCCTGTATACTGGACTGGCCAATGCCTGTATACTGGACTGGCCAATGCCTGTATACTGGACTGGCCAATGCCTGTATACTGGACTGGCCAATGCCTGTATACTGGACTGGCCAATGTCTGTATACTGGACTGGCCAATGCCTGTATACTGGACTGGCCAATGTCTGTATACTGGACTGGCCAATGCCTGTATACTGGACTGGCCAATGCCTGTATACTGGACTGGCCAATGCCTGTATACTGGACTGGCCAATGCCTGTATACTGGACTGGCCAATGCCTGTATACTGGACTGGCCAATGCCTGTATACTGGACTGGCCAATGCCTGTATACTGGACTGGCCAATGCCTGTATACTGGACTGGCCAATGCCTGTATACTGGACTGGCCAATGCCTGTATACTGGACTGGCCAATGCCTGTATACTGGACTGGCCAATGCCTGTATACTGGACTGGCCAATGCCTGTATACTGGACTGGCCAATGCCTGTATACTGGACTGGCCAATGCCTGTATACTGGACTGGCCAATGCCTGTATACTGGACTGGCCAATGCCTGTGTACTGGACTGGCCAATGCCTGTGTACTGGACTGGCCAATGCCTGTGTACTGGACTGGCCAATGCCTGTGTACTGGACTGGCCAATGCCTGTATACTGGACTGGCCAATGCCTGTATACTGGACTGGCCAATGCCTGTATACTGGACTGGCCAATGCCTGTATACTGGACTGGCCAATGCCTGTATACTGGACTGGCCAATGCCTGTATACTGGACTGGCCAATGCCTGTATACTGGACTGGCCAATGCCTGTATACTGGACTGGCCAATGCCTGTATACTGGACTGGCCAATGCCTGTATACTGGACTGGCCAATGCCTGTATACTGGACTGGCCAATGCCTGTATACTGGACTGGCCAATGCCTGTATACTGGACTGGCCAATGCCTGTATACTGGACTGGCCAATGCCTGTATACTGGACTGGCCAATGCCTGTATACTGGACTGGCCAATGCCTGTATACTGGACTGGCCAATGCCTGTATACTGGACTGGCCAATGCCTGTATACTGGACTGGCCAATGCCTGTATACTGGACTGGCCAATGCCTGTATACTGGACTGGCCAATGCCTGTATACTGGACTGGCCAATGCCTGTGTACTGGACTGGCCAATGCCTGTGTACTGGACTGGCCAATGCCTGTGTACTGGACTGGCCAATGCCTGTATACTGGACTGGCCAATGCCTGTGTACTGGACTGGCCAATGCCTGTATACTGGACTGGCCAATGCCTGTGTACTGGACTGGCCAATGTCTGTATACTGGACTGGCCAATGCCTGTGTACTGGACTGGCCAATGCCTGTATACTGGACTGGCCAATGCCTGTATACTGGACTGGCCAATGCCTGTATACTGGACTGGCCAATGCCTGTATACTGGACTGGCCAATGCCTGTATACTGGACTGGCCAATGCCTGTATACTGGACTGGCCAATGCCTGTATACTGGACTGGCCAATGCCTGTATACTGGACTGGCCTATGCCTGTATACTGGACTGGCCAATGCCTGTATACTGGACTGGCCAATGCCTGTATACTGGACTGGCCAATGCCTGTATGCTGGACTGGCCAATGCCTGTATGCTGGACTGGCCAATGCCTGTATACTGGACTGGCCAATGTCTGTATACTGGACTGGCCAATGCCTGTATACTGGACTGGCCAATGCCTGTATACTGGACTGGCCAATGCCTGTATACTGGACTGGCCAATGCCTGTATACTGGACTGGCCAATGCCTGTATACTGGACTGGCCAATGCCTGTATACTGGACTGGCCAATGCCTGTATACTGGACTGGCCAATGCCTGTATACTGGACTGGCCAATGCCTGTATACTGGACTGGCCAATGCCTGTATACTGGACTGGCCAATGCCTGTATACTGGACTGGCCAATGCCTGTATACTGGACTGGCCAATGCCTGTATACTGGACTGGCCAATGCCTGTATACTGGACTGGCCAATGCCTGTATACTGGACTGGCCAATGCCTGTATACTGGACTGGCCAATGCCTGTATACTGGACTGGCCAATGCCTGTATACTGGACTGGCCAATGCCTGTATACTGGACTGGCCAATGCCTGTGTACTGGACTGGCCAATGCCTGTATACTGGACTGGCCAATGCCTGTATACTGGACTGGCCAATGCCTGTTTGAGATACATCCTGATTATGACGTCCTAGAAAACTTATGGTAGGTTGCCTCTAAATAACCACAGATTTAGGATCAGTCAACCCTAACCGTACCCTGACCTTAAAGGACCAGTGCAGTCAAAAAAAGTGATTTACTCGTTGTTGTTTTTTTATATATAATCTATTTCCATACTATGAGGATGGAATAATACTGTGGAAATGTTAAAATGATGATGATGGCCTTTTAGTGTAAGAGCTGTTTGAAAAGACTGCCTGAAACTTCAGCCTGTTTTGGTGTCCACAAGTTCATCTGAAAAAAAAGTCTTAATTGCCCAAAATCTCACACTATCCCTTTAACCATTTGGGAAATGAGATACCATCTGACCCTGCATCAGCAAATAGGGACAGCTTCTAGCTACTCCTTTATGATACCATCTAACCCTGCATCAGCGATTAGGGACAGCTTCTAGCGACTCCTTATGATACCATCTGACCCTGCATCAGCAAATAGGGACAGCTTCTAGCTACTCCTTTATGATACCATCTGACCCTGCATCAGCAAATAGGGACAGCTTCTAGCTACTCCTTTATGATACCATCTAACCCTGCATCAGCGATTAGGGACAGCTTCTAGCTACTCCTTTATGATACCATCTGACCCTGCATCAGCGATTAGGGACAGCTTCTAGCTACTCCTTTATGATACCATCTGACCCTGCATCAGCGATTAGGGACAGCTTCTAGCTACTCCTTTATGATACCATCTGACCCTGCATCAGCGATTAGGGACAGCTTCTAGCTACTCCTTTATGATACCATCTGACCCTGCATCAGCGATTAGGGACAGCTTCTAGCTACTCCTTTATGATACCATCTGACCCTGCATCAGCGATTAGGGACAGCTTCTAGCGACTCCTTTATGATACCATCTGACCCTGCATCAGCGATTAGGGACAGCTTCTAGCTACTCCTTTATGATACCATCTGACCCTGCATCAGCGATTAGGGACAGCTTCTAGCGACTCCTTTATGAAGAGGACATGGAAGTTTGAAGTGATTGGTAAGGAGAGGTTTAACTGTTCTAGGGGTGGGTCTCAATAGTCTAACGTTGTTCTCCTCGTCTCCTCGTCTGCATTAAGGTTGGGGACCATTCTGTTTTCACTTTCTTAAAAAAAAAAATATATTCTAAACTGAAATTGACCTCAACCCTGATCTGCACTAGTCAGGGTAAAAAATAGCACAGTGAGGAAATAGACTCCTTGACTCACTTTCCACCATATTGCTTTCCCCGTGTTGTGAAAATGTGAATTTCTATCTTCAGGAGACTTGATATTCACCGTGAACTCTACTACCAAAATTCCTACCAACCCTGTGCTAAACTATACTAGACCATCAGACGACAGGAGGAGAGGCGGGCTGGAGGAGTGGTGTCCTGAACTCTACTACCAACCCTGAGCTAAACTATACTAGACCATCAGACGACAGGAGGAGAGGAGGAGGGCTGGAGGAGCGGTGTCCTGAACTCTACTACCAACCCTGTGCTAAACTATACTAGACCATCAGACGACAGGAGGAGAGGCGGGCTGGAGGAGTGGTGTCCTGAACTCTACTACCAACCCTGAGCTAAACTATACTAGACCATCAGACGACAGGAGGAGAGGAGGAGGGCTGGAGGAGCGGTGTCCTGAACTCTACTACCAACCCTGAGCTAAACTATACTAGACCATCAGACGACAGGAGGAGAGGAGGGCTGGAGGAGTGGTGTCCTGAACTCTACTACCAACCCTGAGCTAAACTATACTAGACCATCAGACGACAGGAGGAGAGGCGGGCTGGAGGAGTGGTGTCCTGAACTCTACTACCAACCCTGAGCTAAACTATACTAGACCATCAGACAACAGGAGGAGAGCGTCATCACTCCCTACGGTGATGCCGTGATTCTGTTGTTTAGAAGAGGAAGAAGGATAAATAGATATCTAGTCTGCCATGGGGGAGGAAACCGTGTGTGTGTGTGTTTTAGACATACACCATTCTAGGTGCTTCTCTATGATGACCCTTCAGTGTTTGGGTGAATATATGGATATTTATATGTGTGTGTGTGTGTGTGTGTGTGTGTGTGTGTGTGTGGTGTGTGTGTGTGTATATGTGTGTGTGTGTGTGGTCATTAACATTGTGGAGGTCTTTATCTGACAGTGACTCCCAGTTTCTCCAGCACCCTGACACCTTTCTCCTGGTACTCCTCCCTGGTCAGCCAGAAGTTATCTTTGTCCTTCATGATGTCCGCCAGCACAGCCCCGCCCAGGAACACCATGTGCTTACGCCGCGGCGGGTCCTCGATGCGGATCTTAAATTTCTACAGAGGGAGACAATTCAGCATTATGTCCGAGGGGAGGAGTTTGGGGAGGAGTTTGGGGAGGAGTTTGGCACAGGATGGATGAATCTTGGCCTCATCATATAACGCCTAGTAATTCAGGATGCAAGGTGATTTGTAGAGCACCGATTGATTATATGTCCTACTTCTGTTGTGTACTATGAGCTGACTACTTCAGAGATGTTTCTTCTGTCTCCACCTAGTGGGTTAACTACAACACTGCACCACGTTGAGGAAGTGGGCCATGTCCCAATACTTTTCAACATACATCCTTCCTCCCACCCTTCAGGTCCATTAGGGACCGGTTGGACCTTTAGAGACAGGTCATCATTGCAAATAACAATCTGTTATTGACTTACATTTACGAATAGAGAGTTAAATAAAAATAAAAAATATATTTTAAAAGAGTTGTTCTCACCGAGAGTTTGTCCACGTCGCCTTTCAGCACGCGTTCCAGGTAGAGCTGTTTGAGCTCCCTCTCTAGTCGAGATGGAAGACCTGGATACATGGTGGACCCACCTGACAACACTATGTGTTTATAGAACTCAGACCTGAGAGAGAGGTGAGAGATGGGGGGGGGGGGGGCAGAGAGAGAGAGGTGAGAGAGGGGGGAGGCAGAGAGAGAGGTGAGAGAGGGGGGAGGCAGAGAGAGCGGTGAGAGGGGGGAGGCAGAGAGAGAGAAGTGAGAGAGGGGGGAGGAAGAGAGAGGGGGGGCAGAGAGAGAGAGGTGAGAGAGGGGGGAGGCAGAGAGAGGTGAGAGAGGGGGGAGGCAGAGAGAGGTGAGAGAGGGGGGAGGCAGAGAGAGAGAGGGGAGATTAAAACAGGTGTCGATAAAAAAAGTAGTGTGTGTGTGTATTGTCAGTGTGTGTGTGTGTGTATTGTCGGTCTGTGTGTGTATGAGTGTCTGTGTGTGTGTATTGTCGGTCTGTGTGTGTATGAGTGTCTGTGTGTGTATTGTCGGTCTGTGTGTATTGTCGGTCTGTGTCTGTGTGTGTATTGTCGGTCTGTGTGTATTGTCAGTCTGTGTCTGTGTGTATTGTCGGTCTGTGTGTATTGTCGGTCTGTGTGTATTGTCGGTCTGTGTGTATTGTCGGTCTGTGTCTGTGTGTGTATTGTCGGTCTGTGTGTGTATTGTCGGTCTGTGTGTGTACTGTCAGTCTGTGTGTGTACTGTCAGTCTGTGTGTGTACTGTCAGTCTGTGTGTGTACTGTCGGTCTGTGTGTGTACTGTCGGTCTGTGTGTGTACTGTCGGTCTGTGTGTGTACTGTCGGTCTGTGTGTGTATTGTTGGTCTGTGTGTATGAGTGTCTGTGTGTGTACTGTCGGTCTGTGTGTGTACTGTCGGTCTGTGTGTGTACTGTCGGTCTGTGTGTGTACTGTCGGTCTGTGTGTGTACTGTCGGTCTGTGTGTGTACTGTCGGTCTGTGTGTGTACTGTCGGTCTGTGTGTGTACTGTCGGTCTGTGTGTGTACTGTCGGTCTGTGTGTGTACTGTCGGTCTGTGTGTGTATTGTCGGTCTGTGTCTGTGTGTATTGTCGGTCTGTGTGTATTGTCGGTCTGTGTGTATTGTCGGTCTGTGTGTATTGTCGGTCTGTGTCTGTGTGTGTACTGTCGGTCTGTGTGTGTATTGTCGGTCTGTGTGTGTATTGTCGGTCTGTGTGTGTACTGTCGGTCTGTGTGTGTACTGTCGGTCTGTGTGTGTACTGTCAGTCTGTGTGTGTACTGTCAGTCTGTGTGTGTACTGTCAGTCTGTGTGTGTACTGTCGGTCTGTGTGTGTATTGTCGGTCTGTGTGTGTACTGTCGGTCTGTGTGTGTATTGTCGGTCTGTGTGTGTACTGTCGGTCTGTGTGAGTACTGTCGGTCTGTGTGTACTGTTGGTCTGTGTGTGTACTGTCGGTCTGTGTGTGTATTGTCGGTCTGTGTGTGTATTGTCGGTCTGTGTGTGTATTGTCGGTCTGTGTGTGTATTGTCGGTCTGTGTGTGTACTGTCGGTCTGTGTGTGTATTGTCGGTCTGTGTGTGTATTGTCGGTCTGTGTGTGTTAGTTACCTGGTGTCGATGTCTGCTGCATGGATAGTGTTGAAGAGCAGCTCTGCCACCCCGACTCCCTCTACGTTGATGAGATGGGGCTGGAACAAAGCCTCTGGAGCCTCGAAACGCTCCCCTCCCACCTTGATCACCCTGCCGTCTGGGAGCTGGAGGGGGGGAGGGAGGGAGGGAAGGGGGAGGGAGATTGAAAGTCAGAGGGTGGTGTGTGTATGTTGTTCAGGCTTACGTGTGGTGAATGTGTAGTAGTGTCTTGTTGATGATCACGTGTGGTGGTGAGTGTGTGTGTGTGTGTGTGTGTGCGCATTTACTGTAAAACGTGTTCATCTGTATTTTATGCGTTGTGTGTGTCTTTGTAGCTTGCGTGCGTGTGTGTGTGCGTGTGTAAAGGCTCTATTCAGCTCAGGCCGTGGGAGGAAGTTGAGAGCTGCCCAGCCACCGCCGCCCTGTGGCCACAAAGGATATGATGTCACGCCCCCACAGACACACTACCCACCTTGTCTCTCACACACACACTACACACACACTCTTAAGATGTGTGTGTTTTATAATGAGTTCCCTTCTTATGAAAGAAAAGCAATATCATGAAGGAATATTCCACCCACTCTCTGGAAGCTGCTCAGCACTTCCTGGTTCCTCTGAAGCTCCACCGACATTAACATATAGAGACCAATCCAGTTCTGTTACTTATCAGCTGCTCAGAGTCGTGTGGTGGTATATTCTGTTACTCATCAGCTGCTCAGAGTCGCGTGGTGGTATATTCTGTTACTCATCAGCTGCTCAGAGTGGTGTGGTGGTATATTCTGTTACTCATCAGCTGCTCAGAGTCGTGTGGTGGTATATTCTGTTACTCATCAGCTGCTCAGAGTCGTGTGGTGGTATATTCTGTTACTCATCAGCTGCTCAGAGTGGTGTGGTGGTATATTCTGTTACTCATCAGCTGCTCAGAGTCGTGTGGTGGTATATTCTGTTACTCATCAGCTGCTCAGAGTCGTGTGGTGGTATATTCTGTTACTCATCAGCTGCTCAGAGTTGTGTGGTGGTATATTCTGTTACTCATCAGCTGCTCAGAGTCGTGTGGTGTGGTGGTATATTCTGTTACTCATCAGCTGCTCAGAGTCATGTGGTGGTATATTCTGTTACTCATCAGCTGCTCAGAGTCGTGTGGTGGTATATTCTGTTACTCATCAGCTGCTCAGAGTCATGTGGTGGTATATTCTGTTACTCATCAGCTACTCAGTCGTGTGGTGGTATATTCTGTTACTCATCAGCTGCTCAGAGTCGTGTGGTGTGGTGGTATATTCTGTTACTCATCAGCTACTCAGAGTCGTGTGGTGGTATATTCTGTTACTCATCAGCTGCTCAGAGTCATGTGGTGGTATATTCTGTTACTCATCAGCTACTCAGTCGTGTGGTGGTATATTCTGTTACTCATCAGCTACTCAGAGTCGTGTGGTGGTATATTGTTACTCATCAGCTGCTCAGAGTCGTGTGGTGGTATATTCTGTTACTCATCAGCTACTCAGAGTGGTGTGGTGTGGTGGTATATTCTGTTACTCATCAGCTACTCAGAGTTGTGTGGTGGTATATTCTCAGAGTCGAGTGGTGGTATATTCTCAGAGTCGTGTGGTGGTATATTCTGTTACTCATCAGCTGCTCAGAGTCGAGTGGTGGTATATTGTTACTCATCAGCTGCTCAGAGTCGTGTGGTGGTATATTCTCAGAGTCGTGTGGTGGTATATTCTCAGAGTCATGTGGTGGTATATTCTCAGAGTTGTGTGGTGGTATATTCTGTTACTCATCAGCTGCTCAGAGTCGTGTGGTGGTATATTCTCAGAGTCGTGTGGTGGTATATTCTCAGAGTCGTGTGGTGTGGTGGTATATTGTTACTCATCAGCTGCTCAGAGTCGTGTGGTGGTATATTCTCAGAGTCGTGTGGTGGTATATTCTCAGAGTCGTGTGGGGGTATATTCTGTTACTCATCAGCTGTTCAGAGTCGTGTGGTGGTATATTCTCAGAGTCGTGTGGTGTGGTGGTATATTCTCAGAGTCGTGTGGTGTGGTGGTATATTCTCAGAGTCGTGTGGTGTGGTGGTATATTCTCAGAGTCGTGTGGTGTGGGGGTATATTCTCAGAGTCGTGTGGGGGTATATTCTGTGGGGGTATATTCTGTGGGGGTCATTGGGGGGGTTCTATGCACCATAAATATGTTATTTTAGACTGAAGCTCCAGACAACAAAACAGCTGCTAAACGCTATTGATACTGGCCTGTTATTTAGGGTCCAAAAATGTGGTCCAAAAGTTCTGAATTGGTCACATTCAGGGTCTATTTACACTGACCGTGCAGGACTCAACCAGCACAGAGGTTAGTTACTGACCTGGTACGACTAACCTGGTACGACTCACCTGGTAGGACAGTGGTACTGACCTGGTAGAACTGACCCAGTAGGACTGACCTGGTACGACTCACCTGGTAGGACAGTGGTACTGACCTGGTAGGACTGACCCAGTAGGACAGTGGTATTGACCCGGTAGGACAGTGGTACTGACCCGGTAGGACTGACCCAGTAGGACATTGGTACTGACCTGGTAGGACTGACCTGGTAAGACAGTGGTACTGACCTGGTAGGACTGACCCAGTAGGACAGTGGTACTGACCCGGTAGGACAGTGGTACTGACCCGGTAGGACATTGGTACTGACCCGGTAGGACTGACCCGGTAGGACTGACCCGGTAGGACAGTGGGACTGACCCGGTAGGACTGACCCGGTAGGACAGTGGTACTGACCTGGTAGGACTGACCCAGTAGGACAGTGGTACTGACCCGGTAGGACAGTGGTACTGACCCGGTAGAACAGTGGTACTGACCTGGTAGAACTGACCCAGTAGGACTGACCCGGTAGCACAGTGGTACTGACCCAGTAGCACAGTGGTACTGACCCGGTAGGACAGTGGTACTGACCTGGTAGAACTGACCCAGTAGGACTGACCCGGTAGCACAGTGGTACTGACCCGGTAGGACAGTGGTACTGACCCGGTAGGACAGTGGTACTGACCCGGTAGGACAGTGGTACTGACCCGGTAGAACAGTGGTACTGACCCGGTAGAACAGTGGTACTGACCTGGTAGAACTGACCCAGTAGGACTGACCCGGTAGCACAGTGGTACTGACCCGGTAGCACAGTGGTACTGACCCGGTAGGACAGTGGTACTGACCCGGTAGGACAGTGGTACTGACCTGGTAGGACTCGACCAGCACGGTGGTCTCCAGAGCCAGTTTCTGCTCCTGTTCGATGTTGTAACCCACGTAGCACAGTGGTACTGACCTGGTAGGACTCGACCAGCACGGTGGTCTCCAGAGCCAGTTTCTGCTCCTGTTCGATGTTGTAACCCACGTAGCACAGTGGTACTGACCTGGTAGGACTCGACCAGCACGGTGGTCTCCAGAGCCAGTTTCTGCTCCTGTTCGATGTTGTAACCCACGTAGCACAGTGGTACTGACCTGGTAGGACTCGACCAGCACGGTGGTCTCCAGAGCCAGTTTCTGCTCCTGTTCGATGTTGTAACCCACGTAGCACAGTGGTACTGACCTGGTAGGACTCGACCAGCACGGTGGTCTCCAGAGCCAGTTTCTGCTCCTGTTCGATGTTGTAGCCCACGTAGCACAGTGGTACTGACCTGGTAGGACTCGACCAGCACGGTGGTCTCCAGAGCCAGTTTCTGCTCCTGTTCGATGTTGTAACCCACGTAGCACAGTGGTACTGACCTGGTAGGACTCGACCAGCACGGTGGTCTCCAGAGCCAGTTTCTGCTCCTGTTCGATGTTGTAACCCACGTAGCACAGTGGTACTGACCTGGTAGGACTCGACCAGCACGGTGGTCTCCAGAGCCAGTTTCTGCTCCTGTTCGATGTTGTAGCCCACGTAGCACAGTGGTACTGACCTGGTAGGACTCGACCAGCACGGTGGTCTCCAGAGCCAGTTTCTGCTCCTGTTCGATGTTGTAACCCACGTAGCACAGTGGTACTGACCTGGTAGGACTCGACCAGCACGGTGGTCTCCAGAGCCAGTTTCTGCTCCTGTTCGATGTTGTAGCCCACGTAGCACAGTGGTACTGACCTGGTAGGACTCGACCAGCACGGTGGTCTCCAGAGCCAGTTTCTGCTCCTGTTCGATGTTGTAACCCACGTAGCACAGTGGTACTGACCTGGTAGGACTCGACCAGCACGGTGGTCTCCAGAGCCAGTTTCTGCTCCTGTTCGATGTTGTAACCCACGTAGCACAGCTTCTCCTTCATCATACGCACCGTCTCAAAGTCCGCCGAGTGGTTGAACGCATAGCCCCTCAGCAACAACAGCTGGAGATCAGAGACGTAGAGAGGTGTTTCCACCAGGCTTATTAGGGAAAGGGGGATACCGTGTCAGTTGTACAACTGACATGTGTCTTCCACATTAAACCCAACCCCGCTGAATCACCCTTAACATCCACGTCTTCAGCACCCGGGGAACAGTGGGTTAAACTGCCTTGCTCAGTGGCAGAATGACAGATTTTTACCCTGTTAGCTTGGGGATTCGATCCAGCAACCTTTCGGTTACTGGCCCAACACTCTAACCACTAGGCTACCTGCTGGTTACTGGCCCAACGCTCTAACCACTAGACTACCTGCTGGTTACTGGCCCAACACTCTAACCACTAGGCCACCTGCTGGTTACTGGCCCAACACTCTAACCACTAGGCTACCTGCTGGTTACTGGCCCAACACTCTAACCACTAGGCTACCTGCTGGTTACTGGCCCAACACTCTAACCACTAGGCTACCTTCTGGTTACTGGCCCAACACTCTAACCACTAGGCTACCTGCTGGTTACTGGCCCAACACTCTAACCACTAGGCTACCTGCTGGTTACTGGCCCAACGCTCTAACCACTAGGCTACCTGCTGGTTACTGGCCCAACGCTCTAACCACTAGGCTACCTGCTGGTTACTGGCCCAACACTCTAACCACTAGACTACCTGCTGGTTACTGGCCCAACACTCTAACCACTAGGCTACCTGCTGGTTACTGGCCCAACGCTCTAACCACTAGGCTACCTGCTGGTTACTGGCCCAACGCTCTAACCACTAGGCTACCTGCTGGTTACTGGCCCAACGCTCTAACCACTAGGCTACCTGCTGGTTACTGGCCCAACGCTCTAACCACTAGGCTACCTGCTGGTTACTGGCCCAATGCTCTAACCACTAGGCTACCTGCTGGTTACTGGTCCAACGCTCCAACCACTAGGCTACCTGCTGGTTACTGGCCCAACACTCTAACCACTAGGCTACCTGCTAGTTACTGGCCCAACGCTCTAACCACTAGGTTACCTGCTGGTTACTGGCCCAACGCTCTAACCACTAGGCTACCAGCTGGTTACTGGCCCAACGCAATCAATGTATGAGATCCAGGGGTCAGAGGTGAGGGGTCAGAGGTACCTTAATGAGGTAGCGGGTTATGTCCCTCCCAGCGATGTCCAGGCGTCGTGTCAGATGGGGCAAGCTGAAGCCCTCGTACACCGGACAGATGTGTGTCACACCGTCCCCAGAGTCCACCACAACACCTGTCAGCAGGCCTGAGGGCAGAAACACAGAGAGCTCAGACACTCGCACACACACACACACACACACACAGAGGTCACACACACAGAGAGGTCAGACACGCGCACAGAGAGGTCAGACACGCGCACAGAGAGGTCAGACACGCGCACAGAGAGGTCAGACACGCGCACAGAGAGGTCAGACACGCGCACAGAGAGGTCAGACACGCGCACAGAGAGGTCAGACACGCGCACAGAGAGGTCAGACACGCACACAGAGAACTCAGACACGCACACAGAGAGAGAGAGAGAGAGAGGTCAGACACACACACACAGAGGTCACACACACACACACACACACACACAGAGGTCAGACACACACACACAGGGGTCAGACACACACACACACACACACAGAGGTCAGACACACACACACACACACAGAGGTCAGACACACACACACACAGAGGTCAGACACACACACACACAGAGGTCAGACACACACACACACAGAGGTCAGACACACACACACACACACAGAGGTCAGACACACACACACACACAGAGGTCAGACACACACACACACACAGAGGTCAGACACACACACACACACAGAGGTCAGACACACACACACACACACACAGAGGTCAGACACACACACACACACAGAGGTCAGACACACACACAAACACACAGGTCAGACACACACACACACAGGTCAGACACACACACAAACACACACACACACAGAGGTCAGACACACACAAACACACACACAGAGGTCAGACACACACACAAACACACACACACACAGAGGTCGGACACACACACACACACACAGAGGTCAGACACACACACAGGTCAGACACACACACACACACAGGTCAGACACACACACACACACAGGTCAGACACACAGAGTAACATAATTAACCCCCTCCGATACGTTTCACAAGCCCTCTGAATGGGAGGGAGTAAGCTGTGTTGAGTTGGGGCTTAAAGTGAACCAGAGAGAGGTGAAGAGGCTGTGTGTTCCTCTAGTCTAGTACCTTGGGCGTAGAGCGTCAGCACAGCCTGGATAGCAATGTAGACCCCTGAGAACTGATACGTCTCAAACATCACCTACCGGAGACAGAGAGACAACTTTAAAAGACTGCCATCAAATACAGTCTTACAGCTGGACTGCTTCTGTAATGATAAACATGTGTAACACACTGTTAATGCTGAACCCACTGACCCTCACACAGCTTTATAGAGCTCTGTTAATGCTGAACCCACTGACCCTCACACAGCTTTATAGAGCTCTGTTAATGCTGAACCCACTGACCCTCACACAGCTTTATAGAGCTCTGTTAATGCTGAACCCACTGACCCTCACACAGCTTTATAGAGCTCTGTTAATGCTGAACCCACTGACCCTCACACAGCTTTATAGAGCTCTGTTAATGCTGAACCCACTGACCCTCACACAGCTTTAGAGTTCTGTTAATGCTGAACACACTGACCCTCACACAGCTTCAGAGCTCTGTTAATGCTGAACACACTGACCCTCACACAGCTTCAGAGCTCTGTTAATGCTGAACACACTGACCCTCACACAGCTTCAGAGCTCTGTTAATGCTGAACACACTGACCCTCACACAGCTTCAGAGCTCTGTTAATGCTGAACCCACTGAACCTCACACAGATGTTCCTACATTAGTTCTCATACGCTAATGAGGTCTGAGTGGTAGCTAGCTGTTGCTATGCACTTGGAGTCAACTTGCTACACACACCCCCCCTCCGACATACACACCTCGATGATCTTCTCTCGGTTCTTGGTGGGGTTCATGGGCGGCTCGGTGAGCAGGATCTTGCAGTTCCTGGAGTCGATGTTGAGCTTCTCAGGCCCGAAGGTGTAGTCCCACAGGTGCTTCATGTCGTCCCAGTTCCTGACGATGCCGTTCTCCATGGGGTAGTTGACCTCTAGCATGGAGCGCAGCTCGCTGGCCTCGTCGCCCACCATCAGGTCCTATAGACGTTGAGGGGGTTTACGGTTCAGATAGACACCCCTGGGTCGTGTTCATTAGCACGCAACAAAGCATTTTGCAACAGTAAACAGAAACAAGCGTTTTTTTCTTATTGGAAAAGTTGAGGTGTTGTTCTCCGTGGGATAGTTTGGGTTCGATCGGTGGAGGGCCTCATGAATACGGCCCTGGAGAAATCAGACAGTTAGCTTAGCTGTACCGTCACCTTTCACCAGCAGTAACAGAGGGGCATGTCAACACTGCCTCCATGACGGCTCCACGACGGCCTAAAGAGACACAGTAATGGGATATACACATACGCAGCAGCGCTCAAAAAAAAAAAAAGAGGCAAGTCACATCCGTCAGCAATTACCCAGCATGCATTCTTTAAAAAACAGCATGTTTCCATGCATTCACTCTTAAAACCTGTTCCCTTTCTGACCAGAGCACAGGGCTACAATCCTAAACTTGAGAAACATGCAAGTAACTTACTTACTTTATTTTATGAAAATAAAACCTAACATAACTCAAACGGAAAGCATTTGCATTTCTGCGCAGTCCAGGCACCATTGACGTCAATGAGAAGTTTGCCTGACAATCTGTGCATGCAGGTCAAGTTCAGATTCAGTCTCATTTGAGCAAGGCTCAGTCAGAGTTACATGCAAACCAGGCATTGGGAATCACTACATGATTGGTTAGCCAAGTGTTAGTCACACAGTACAACGTTTCCTAGTTCACTGGCACACACTGAGCCTGATGGTCATCAGGGCAGACTAGAAAACTGTTCCCACGGAAGCTACTTGACACAATACGTTTAGAAACCGTAGCCTGGTCCCAGATCTGTTCGTATTGGTTTGACTTGTGCCAACTGCTATGGTCAATGGTTGGGACAAACAGATCTAGGACCAGGTTAGAGAAACAGTTGGTACAGTGTGTGGTTTGGCACTGAAGGAGCCCCCGTCTGGCAGTGCCATGTGTTTTCAATGAAGACCTGCTGCTTCCATCCTGTCTGTTCTGCCAATCAACAGCCATGTACACACACCACCACACACACCACCACACACACCACCATCACACACCACCATCACACACACACACACCATCACACACACCATGTACACGCACCACCACACACACACACCATCACACACACACACCATGTACACGCACCATCACACACACCATGTACACGCACCACCACACACACACACACCATCACACACACACACCATGTACACGCACCATCACACACACCACCATCACGCACACCATGTACACGCACCATCACACACACACACCATCACACACACCACCATCACACACACACCACCATCACACACACCACCATCACACACACCATGTACACGCACCACCACACACACACCATCACACACGCACCATCACACACGCACCACCATCACACACCATGTACACGCACCATCACACACACCACCATCACACACACACACACCATGTACACACACCATCACACACACACACGTCCACACACACCATCAGACACACACACCATCATCACACACACACACCATCATCATCACACACACACCATCATCATCACACACACACCATCATCACACAAACACCATCACAACTTTCAATTCATTATCTGAAAGCTGATTGACATTTGCTGCACTATTATTGTTGTTAATAAGTTCAACTTGTCTTCCTAAACCATATCTGAAGACAGTTTAAAATCTCCCTCTACTGTTGTATTAAAAGGTACAGGTGGGGGACCATAAAACACAATATGACAAGTCCCCCAGCCAAAAGTGCACGAGTAGTCGCCCGATAGTCATCTCATTGTCCCTCGTTTGTTTGCATGTTTGTCCACCACTTGTAGGTCTTCCACCACTGATGTCACTCAACCCTGATCATCATCTTCTCTCTCTGCATCAACGACTACCTGTCCACTCCAAACATCTTGGAGAGAGCACCGAGGTTTCTAATCTTGGTGAAGGCACCAGGGTTAGATGCACAATATGCACAACTGTAGTGTTTGTGTTTTAATCAACTTAAAACGACAACAAAAGACAGTTATGCTCATCATCATTGATTAGGGATATCAACATTGATTAGGGATATCAACATTGATTAGGGATATCAACATTGATTAGGGATATCAACATTGATTAGGGATATCATCATTGATTAGGGATATCATCATTGATTAGGGATATCATCATTGATTAGGGATATCATCATTGATTAGGGATATCAACATTGATTAGGGATATCAACATGGATTAGGGATATCAACATGGATTAGGGATATCAACATGGATTAGGGATATCATCATTGATTAGGGATATCATCATTGATTAGGGATATCATCATTGATTAGGGATATCATCATTGATTAGGGATATCAACATTGATTAGGGTTATCAACATTGATTAGGGATATCATCATTGATTAGGGATATCAACATTGATTAGGGATATCATTGATTAGGGATGTCAACATTGATTAGGGATATCAACATTGATTAGGGATATCAACATTGATTAGGGATATCAACACCATCCCCATGTGTTTCAAAATCACAGTAAACATCCGCTAATTAAAACACCCTGTTTTCTGAGAACTATTTCACATTATTAGAACATCGAAACACCTTAAATCGCCGTTCCAGGGGTGTGATCTGTACATGAGCTAGCACCAGCAGTGTGATCTGCACATGAGCTAGCACCAGCAGTGTGATCTGCACATGAGCTAGCACCAGCAGTGTGATCTGCACATGAGCTAGCACCAGCAGTGTGATCTGCACATGAGCTAGCACCAACGGTGTGATCTGCACATGAGCTAGCACCAGCAGTGTGATCTGCACATGAGCTAACACCAACGGTGTGATCTGCACATGAGCTAGCACCAACGGTGTGATCTGCACATGAGCTAGCACCAACGGTGTGATCTGTACATGAGCTAGCACCAACGGTGTGATCTGTACATGAGCTAGCACCAACGGTGTGATCTGTACATGAGCTAGCACCAACGGTGTGATCTGTACATGAGCTAGCACCAACGGTGTGATCTGTACATGAGCTAGCACCAACGGTGTGATCTGTACATGAGCTAACACCAGTGGTGTGATCTGTACATGAGCTAACACCAACGGTGTGATCTGCACATGAGCTAGCACCAACGGTGTGATCTGTACATGAGCTAACACCAACGGTGTGATCTGTACATGAGCTAGCACCAACGGTGTGATCTGTACATGAGCTAGCACCAACGGTGTGATCTGTACATGAGCTAGCACCAACGGTGTGATCTGTACATGAGCTAGCACCAACGGTGTGATCTGTACATGAGCTAGCACCAACGGTGTGATCTGTACATGAGCTAACACCAGTGGTGTGATCTGTACATGAGCTAACACCAGTGGTGTGATCTGTACATGAGCTAGCACCAACGGTGTGATCTGCACACGAGCTAGCACCAACGGTGTGATCTGTACATGAGCTAACACCAG
Organism: Oncorhynchus mykiss; assembly: GCF_057628025.1. Classification (NCBI taxonomy): domain Eukaryota; kingdom Metazoa; phylum Chordata; class Actinopteri; order Salmoniformes; family Salmonidae; genus Oncorhynchus; species Oncorhynchus mykiss. The sequence continues at coordinate 54,635,511 of NC_143044.1, read as the reverse complement.
CGGTTTGATCTGCACATGAGCTAGCACCAGCAGTGTGATCTGTACATGAGCTAACACCAGCAGTGTGATCTGTACATGAGCTAACACCAGGGGTGTGATCTGTACATGAGCTAACACCAACGGTTTGATCTGTACATGAGCTAACACCAGCCGGGACAGTCTCCCTCTAACGCGAGTGAAGTGAGTTGGGAAGAGCTGAATGTATCGGTCTTAGAAGTTGTTGACATACAAAATCTATATGTCCCAACTCACAATCTAATATGCTTCCCCAAAATAACATGTTTTGTTGTGGGAGAACATTTATATTCATTGCTGATTTTAAATGATTTATACTTTTACTTTTTATACTATATTTTAGCAATAACATTTATTTTTAATAGTTAAGTATATTTATTTACTCAAGTAGTATTTTACTAGGTGACTTGAGCCATTGTCTATTAAAGGTATGTTTACTTTTACTCAAGTATGACCATTTAGAACTTTTTCCACCACTGCATGTGCATATAGGCACATTCATTTCTTAAATTTTAAATGAAAGTATGATCACTTATCTGAGAAGGTACCAAAAAAAACGTCTGAACAATCGGTTACCTGAGGGTTGACTCAACATCAAGGTTTTTTTCTTCAGTTTTGAAATTGGCCACTAGGGGAACACAACTCTAACTGAATAATGAAACATCTGATTGGCTAAGAATAAAAACTGTTATGGATGTAACAACCAGATTAATTGGCTGAAACATAAAACAGCGGGAAAAGTTGATTATAAAACTAGTTTTTTATTATACATTTGAATCCAAAGCTGGAAGTGGGCTTAATGGGTACGTGGGCTTAATGGGCACGTGGGCTTAATGGGCACGTGGGCTTAATGGGCACGTGGGCTTAATGGGCACGCGGGCTTAATGGGTACGCGGGCTTAATGGGCACGTGGGCTTAATGGGCACGCGGGCTTAATGGGCACGCGGGCTTAATGGGCACGCGGGCTTAATGGGCACGCGGGCTTAATGGGTACGCGGGCTTAATGGGTACGCGGGCTTAATGGGCACGTGGGCTTAATGGGCACGTGGGCTTAATGGGCACGCGGGCTTAATGGGCACGCGGGCTTAATGGGCACGCGGGCTTAATGGGCACGCGGGCTTAATGGGCACGTGGGCTTAATGGGCACGTGGGCTTAATGGGTACGTGGGCTTAATGGGTATGTGGGCTTAATGGGCACGTGGGCTTAAAGGGCACGTGGGCTTAATGGGCACGTGGGCTTAATGGGCACGTGGGCTTAATGGGCACGTGGGCTTAATGGGTACGTGGGCTTAATGGGTACGTGGGCTTAATGGGCACGTGGGCTTAATGGGCACGTGGGCTTAATGGGCACGTGGGCTTAATGGGTACGTGGGCTTAATGGGTACGTGGGCTTAATGGGTATGTGGGCGTAATGGGAACGCTGACCCTATATAGGGAACCGGATGTCATTTCAGACACAGGCCATGTAGCATTCAAGTTCCTTCTGCTAAACTAACTTGAGATGAAAAACAGGAACAACAAAACAGTGAAATGAGTGGACTCTTAAAAATCGCTAGATTTCTGTCTGCCTAGTCATTAGGAATCAATTTTTCTCCACAGAAGTACTTAAAATGTTATAATTAGCCAAATATTTAGCCAAATAAAACACCAATTAGAGACAAATTAAATATAGAAAACAACAACAAATAAAAGGCACTCCAAATGTAGTAGCTATGTAGTAAAAAACACAGCATCACTCTCTCTCTCCCCGTTAGGCAACCAGGGAGGACATGGGCCTGCACACGCCAGCCAGGAATTCACACCACTTACCATCTTCTGAATATTCTACTTCATCATGTGATGACAGGTGAAGGAGGTGGAGCATAAAGTAGAGAGTCAGCCAGTAAAACAAAGAGAGAGGAAGGGATGTAATTTTAAAATAGGTGTTACTAGACTCAGGGAGTCAGTATGACAGACATAGATGAGATTAAGCCTAGTCCATGCTTCTTGGTCCAGGAATAGGGTTGTTGTGTCAGGGTAACTTTTGAACCCACGTTGGAGTGTTGCACAGGAGAGGGGAGCTTCGTAGTATTACCTTAATCTCAATGTTGCCCACTTTGGCTGTGGAGCGAATGATTGGCCTGCCCACCAAGGCAGGGAAGATGTGCTCGGGGAAGTTGGAGCCTGCATAGCCACACTTCACAAACTGAGAGAGAGACAGAGAGAGAGAGATTTAGATATTTTCTTTAGTTAAAATATTTTACTAGGCAAGTCAGTTAAGAACAAATTCTTATATACAATGTCGGCCTACCAAAAGGCCTCCTGGCGATTAAAAATAAAGATAGCGAGAAAGAGATAATATATTCAAATATATATATATTAACACTGTATATTGCCCTGGCAATACTGGTCTGTTCCTTCCATGTGAATAAATATTGTTTGTATTGGACTGGTTTGAATTAAAAGACAGGAGGAAGAGAGAGTGAGCACGGGTGGAGAGGATGTGGAGAGATGAGGCAAATGTGGAAGACATAGGCTTTATTTGAACTCCCCAAAGCAAAATAGCCTAGTTATTATGCCTAATCTCAGTTACCCAGAAGTAATGAGAGATTAAGTTAAGGCAAAATTATAGTCCACACTTCTTCGGGCATCAGAAAGCAATTACTGATAATATTTGTGACCTTCGCTTCAGTAGACTTGAGTAAGGGTCACAAGCTCTAGCCTAGCAGTGAATGTGTGTGGTGTGTGTATCTTAGAATCCTAGCTGTGGTTAAGAAACTAGTCTCACTTCCGCTTGACTCATTTCTTCAGCCCTTCACAGTGAGCACTTTTTAGCTGCATACACACTATGCCAGCGTCGCTTCAAATCGCTGAGAGTCAGAAGTACAATCCAAAAACAACCACTAAGACCCCTTTGGTGTGTCCAGATTTGAAGGATCCGAGTACTGTAAGCTATTTTTACTACCTATGTCCTAAATGACGGAGGGACCTCAGAATCCCTAGAAACAGTTGTCAGGAGGAGCACAGCCCCGATGCTGTTTCCCAGATAAAACTATTTTATAGCGTTCCATAAAAAAATATTGGAAATCTTACCGGATTTTGCCAGCTAGCTATTAACACACAGGCATGGGTTATGGTTAACGTGAACTAGCTTAACTAATTCTGTCGTTATAACCTGAGGCATAAGGACCAGTAGAAACAAATGTGAATTTACTAAACATTCAAAACATGTCGACATCAACATTGAGTGAAAATGTAGTGTATTGGCTAACGCTGGTTAGCTGACCTAACTAGACTAGCTTACCAGCTAACTAACTAACTAACACGAAAGCTGGGTCAAACGATTTAATAGGTTTGAGCTAACAGGCCGATTTAATTTTTGCACCGTGAAATTGATTGTTATTGAATGTATTGGGAGATGACAACATAGCTAGCCAGCGGTAGATAATTGTAAAAACGGACAGACATTCCTGCCTAGCGTTACCCACCGACTTAACTAGCTAACGTTAGGGCGCTAGCAACACATCATTCACTTCCTGCTTCAGATAAAAAATGTTCTCCTGCCATTCTGCCTTGGAAAAATACAGCATTAATAGAACTCGGTCATATGCAGCTTTCCACTCATAAACTTACCCCGGTTCCATTGTCACAAACCACCACTTTCCTTCCCTGGCTATCCATTTTGCAAAACCCAGGAGCCAGCAAACCTCCCCAGCTCAACTTTCTTCAGCAAGCCGGAAGTCACCACCCAGACTGTCTTGGCATCTTCCGGGGGGGGGGGGGTTCGAATACCTTTCGATGGCATTCATCCTTCTTTCCTTCCTAGAAATGTCACAGAACAAAATAAGTATAAAATCCAGGGGCCAAGTAGGCTACTGTGGCTATTTGATCGTAATGTAGACCTACCAGAGTGGCCTACCATAAAACAACAATGAAGAAAATGCATCCCATAACACTTCAATAGCTATTCTATCGTACAGCCGACAGCAGCAGCCAATGTGTTGTGTTCAATGCCTACATTCCATGAGACTTTTGGGGGGGGAAAATGCAGGGCTTGACCTTCAGACAAGGTGACTGAAAATGTTGTGTTGTTTAAGGCAAGAAACCACTTTACAAAATAAAATGCGCATGTCATGTGCATGTACTCTGATTAGAGGGAACATTGGTGCCAATGCACAATCCTAAACAGTAACATAAACATTGATCTCTGACATAGACCCTACAATTATTACTTTAAAAAAATACCATCCAATGTACTGTACAGGTGGGCTTGAGACATTTTATTTATTTTTTAAAATGTATTTCCCCTTTATTTAACCAGGTAGGCCAGTTGAGAACACCTTTATTTAACCAGGTAGGCTATTTGAGAACACCTTTATTTAACCAGGTAGGCCAGTTGAGAACACCTTTATTTAACCAGGTAGGCTAGTTGAGAACACCTTTATTTAACCAGGTAGGCCAGTTGAGAACACCTTTATTTAACCAGGTGGGCCAGTTGAGAACACCTTTATTTAACCAGGTAGGCTAGTTGAGAACACCTTTATTTAACCAGGTAGGCTAGTTGAGAACACCTAGATTTAACCAGGTAGGCTAGTTGAGAACACCTTTATTTAACCAGGTAGGCCAGTTGAGAACAAGTACTCATTTACAACTGCGACCTGGCCAAGATAAGCAAAGCAGTGCGACACAAACAACAACACAGAGTTACACATGGAATAAACAAACGTACAGTCAATAACACAATAGGAAAAAAATATATATACAGTGTGTACAAATGAGGTAAGATTAAGGAGGTAAGGCAATGAATAGGCCGTAGTGGTGAAATAATTACAATTTAGCAATTAAACACTGGTGTGATAGATGTGCAGAAGATGAATGTGCAAGTAGAGATACTGGGGTGCAAAGGAGCAAAAAATAAATAACAATATGGGGATGAGGTAGTTGGATGGGCTATGTACAGATGCAGTGATCTGATCTGTGAGCTAAGGTGTGTACCTCTGTGGGTTCAAAACCATACATAATTGGTTTGAACCCCAACTGCCTAGGTAAGCAAGTGTAAAGAACATCACATTGCTAGTTTAGCCAATACCACTTCCCCCTGATTCAGCTCATACTGAGACTTGAACCGAGAATCTCTGCCCACCCAAACACACTTGACTTTCCTCTTGAAGCATTCCAACCCATCATGCTATTGAAAAAGGCCTTCTTCAACAGCACGAGGGGCGACACTTCAGGCTGAGCAGTGAGTTTCACAGCTCCCCATCTGATACACTGGCTCTGACCTACCCCAGGAGGATTCACTTTATTACAGCAGTGGCTAATAACTAGTTTGCCTATGGTCTGGGAGACCTACGGTGTATTGCTCTGTCAGAAGAGGGAAGGTGTCTGTGAGGCCTTGAACCCCACTAAATGGTCATGTAGCTGGAGAATAAAAAAACTAATGAGAATATTTAATTAGGCAAGTCAGTTAAGAACAAATTCTTATAGACAATGACGGCCTAGGCACAGTGGGTTAACTGCCTTGCTCAGAACGACAGATTTTTACCTTGTTAGCTCGGGGATTTGATCTAGCAAACTTTTGGTTAGTGGCCCAACGCTCTAACCACTTAGATACATTTTACAGTATTCCCTCTCTTAAGAAATATCCTTGTGCACATAGCCCCCAAGTGCAGTGAGAATGTTTCCCCAACTCCATGTAAGACCACTGGACGTGATCCCATTGCTGCCACTAATGTAGTAGGAGAAAATGAGAGCTGCAGCAGGGACTCGAACTATGGCTAAAAAGAGCCTAATGCAGCCTATGACACAAAAGGGAAGATGCAGTACAATGCTCACAAACACAAGGTGTTACAGTCTTTTAAAATACATTCTTTGTCATTACAGTCGTTTCAAATACTGTAGTATGCTCACAAACGTAATGAAGACCAGGTCCCATGCCATCCTCATACACTGCAGTAGCATGGCATCATACACTTTATTATAACAAAATAATGTAATTTGACACATTTGTTTACATGGCTTTTTCAAAATGTTCCCTCAAAAACTCACTGGATTATTGATGAACAAGTTCTATACCCATATGGTGGGAAGTGAGTATAACTACCGCATATATCATGTTATTGTGACAACTCAAAGTCAGTACACAAAAACAAAAAAGTCCACTGCGGATGTTCATGGATTTATGACCGGAAACGACGACAGAATCTCACTGCGCAAAGCTTGTCGGGATACAGAGACTGCTTGAGCGCCATATTGGAGTGTAACTAACTAGCTATTGTTATAAATAGGGTCGGGGCTGCTGCTGGCTGAGTTTACATGTTTTCTACAAGTTTGTTCTAAGGAAAAGAGAAAGTTATCGGTGGGTCATGAAAGAAATGTCAGCGTAAGTTGCACATATGCTTAAGACATTGTAATGTTGTTCACTCTTCAACATGTGTGCTGTTGTAGAAATATGATCGAATATGTAACGTTAGCTAGCTAGGCTAACACTGCTAGCTAGTTGCTAACGAACGGCTATCATCACAACAATGCGAGGCTGAGGGAGTTAGCGTAGCTAACAAAGGCCTAGCTATTTGGTGCATCTGTTAACTTTGCTAACTTGCTCCCCGACATCATATATATTTCTAAAGTAGCTTGATGACTCGATTGGTTTTTATATGTCGTTGTTTTGTATTTCATTATAGCTAACTAACGTTATCTAGCTAATTGTTGATTAACGGTATTTTGTTTATAATCAGCGCTAGCTAACTTGTTAGCTAACGACGTTAACGTTCCAGCCTTTGAGTTCCTGTTTTATAACTAGATGGTCATATGATGTATTTTCGTTAACGTGTGCTAGCTACCCAACTTAATAGCCAACGTTGTTGCTAACTTACTTGCTTACAAATGCGCTAACATTAGCTGGCTGGTTTATTTTGTTGTAAACGTCCCTGTCTCTAGTGACCTATACCTGGTAATTTGGAGCTGACGCCTGCGTCCCGGCATCATGGCAGACAGATACTGACCTCGTTAGTTACCTATTTGTGCTTAATCTATCCAGACCAGCTCAATGAATCGGAAATTAATGAAGCACCATCAAAGTAACTTTAAGTTAGTCCCCGGTTTGTGTCTTTGTGTTTACTTTTCATCCAGTGTGTGCACTAAACATAGGATGGCTCTTCAAATGCGAATATTGTTTATGGCATGTAGCTCACTATAGAGTAAATTTGGTGGCTTGGGGAAACAAAGCAAAAAAAAATATTGCTAACATTTAGGTAGCTACGTGATAACTAGTAAACAGATTGCTCAAGAAAGTATTGACTTCCGGTGAATCAATGTAGTCAGGGCTGAATTCCACAAAGCCTGGTCCGCTCAATTCCTTTGGTGGAGTTAATCAGGAACTTCCTTCACTGTTGCGTTTAGTCGGCTAGGCTGCAAACAACTTTGAACAATTCAACAGGGCATCTATCATATCTATAACATACTATTCCTCCTCTCTGTTGACTTGTACAGGAACAGTAACAGTATGCATGGCGGGCAGCAGCCTCAGAAACACTATGGCATTACCTCATCCATTAGCATGGCCTTCCCCAGGGAGGTGGACCATCAGTACACACACAAGCTCAGCGAGGCCATGAAACCCTTTGGGGTGTTTGAGGATGAGGACGAACTCAACCACAGGTGAGATGTTGTTCTCATGAAATAAAGAAAAAATGCCTGCACAGAGATGAATACTCCCATAGTTTATTTGTATTTTTTATTGTGCAATGTTTCCACCCGGAGGTCTTTGTCAGACTTAACCCAACTAAGTAAAAAAACAAAATGTGTTTACTTACACGCCTGGGCCCGTATTCAAAAAGTGTCTCAGAGGAAGCGTGCTGATCTATGATCAGCCCCCCACATCTCCTTATAATCTTATTCTTTAAGATTTAAAACATAAAACTGATCCTGTATCAGCCGCAATCGTGCACTGAGACTAAGTGAATACAGACGCTGGTTGAAGTTGAGTGGTATTTGTTCATTTAGATTCCCTTTATTTTGCTGAAATGTTTTCCAGGTTAAAGAGTTACAGGTTTACGTTCTTTTCATGTGTGTTTGGGATATGCTGGGTTTCGTATGTGTGTTTGGGATATGCTGGGTTTCGTATGTGTGTTTGGGATATGCTGGGTTTCGTATGTGTGTTTGGGATATGCTGGGTTTCGTAGTGGACAGGTGAATTGATTGACATTATGCTACTTCCCACAGACTCGCAGTTCTTGGGAAGTTAAATACATTTGTCAAGGAATGGATTGCCGAGATCAGTGAAACGAAGGTAGGTTCCTAGGAAGAACAACGATGACTGAACTGTGTGTGCATTAGTGGTTGCTTTACAGAGCGCAAATCATTCCTACTCTGCTATGATATCAATGGGAGAATGATGTGTAATACATGGTTGACTGATATTGACATTAATTCCCCTCAGAACCTCCCACCATCGACGATAACCAATGTGGGGGGGAAGATCTTCACCTTTGGGTCTTACCGGCTTGGAGTTCACACTAAAGGTAATGTCCTATCCTGACTTCTTAAAGAGAACACGTGCATGTCTGCATGAGACACCTGTTGTGTGCTGTCAAATGTGTAGCTAAGTTTTGTTTGTTTGTGTGTGTTTGCGTTGCAGGGGCGGATATTGATGCCTTGTGTGTATCGCCGCGACACGTGGAGAGGACAGACTTCTTCGACTCATTCTTTGCGAAGCTCAAACTGCACGAAGAGATCAAAGACCTACGGGTGAGGTTAAATAAAATAAACTTTCTCAGGATAATATTCGTATAGTAAAAATAAAAGAAAGGAATCTCCTATTTTATTGAACAGTGTGCGAGAGGATGACAGTGTAGGGGAAAATTAAGAGCGATTGTGTCAAAAGGCAGTAGACCGGATTGTAACCTACGTTGACACTGTAAATGTGCCGGAGGCCGAGGCATGACCACCAAAATTGCCAGTCCTCAAGTTATCTCCTTAATGTATATTATGGCTATCATCTCTGTTCTGCTGTACCTTTGACTTGGCCTGTCAAATTGCTTTAAACATGACACTTATTCTTTCAGGCGGTGGAGGATGCCTTTGTACCTGTGATCAAATTCAAGTTTGACGGCATCGAGGTAAAGGGGGTTTTGGATGTACAAATGGTGTCTATTTCAACACTCTGTGAGATGGGTATACCATCAGAGTGGATTTTCACCAACCCAAATCTTTAACGATGGAGCGAACACATTCATTCAACATTCACATCCAACACATTTACGTTCATATTGATCTAGAACAGAACCCAGGTCAGGCTGTAGATCAACCTCAACACAGTCTTGAAGTTAAGAACAGACCCTGGAAATGAGAGGTTTATGATGCAGCTCGTTTCTCACCATGCGTCAGACCCAAGATTGCGTGTATTTTTTGCATATTTGAACAGAAAGCATAGGTAGCTATAGTACACTATTGGCATAAACATAATTATAACATAATCACTATTTAATCATCACCCAAAATCACAATATCCTGTAGTAGATACAGACTATAAGTAGTATTGTACTTCAACATTTTAGAATTCACAAACCTTCAATAGGAGTACTGATCTAGGATCACGTTTGGCCTCTCCCCCCCCCCCCCCCCCCCCCCCCCCTTTTTTTAAAGTCCTACTGAATTAGCGGGTGGTCCCACCTGATCCTAGATCTGTACTTCTACTGAATTTGAGCCCAGTGTAGTTAAAGTGTACCTGCTCTGTCTTGTTGCTGGGCAGATTGACCTGCTGTTTGCGCGGCTGGCTCTGCAGTCCATCCCAGATAACCTGGATCTGAGAGGAGACTCCCACCTGAGGAACCTGGACATCCGCTGTATCCGCAGTCTCAATGGTACTAATGCTCTCTTCCTGTGGTGCTAATGCTCTCTTCCTGTGGTGCTAATGCTCTCTTCCTGTGGTGCTAATGCTCTCTTCCTGTGGCGCTAATGCTCTCTTCCTGTGGCGCTAATGCTCTCTTCCTGTGGCGCTAATGCTCTCTTCCTATGGCGCTAATGCTCTCTTCCTGTGGCGCTAATGCTCTCTTCCTGTGGCGCTAATGCTCTCTTCCTGTGGCGCTAATGCTCTCTTCCAGTGGCGCTAATGCTCTCTTCCTGTGGCGCTAATGCTCTCTTCCTGTGGCGCTAATGCTCTCTTCCTGTGGCGCTAATGCTCTCTTCCTGTGGCGCTAATGCTCTCTTCCTGTGGCGCTAATGCTCTCTTCCTGTGGCGCTAATGCTCTCTTCCTGTGGCGCTAATGCTCTCTTCCTGTGGCGCTAATGCTCTCTTCCTGTGGCGCTAATGCTCTCTTCCTGTGGCGCTAATGCTCTCTTCCTGTGGCGCTAATGCTCTCTTCCTGTGGCGCTAATGCTCTCTTCCTGTGGCGCTAATGCTCTCTTCCTGTGGCGCTAATGCTCTCTTCCTGTGGCGCTAATGCTCTCTTCCTGTGGCGCTAATGCTCTCTTCCTGTGGCGCTAATGCTCTCTTCCTGTGGCGCTAATGCTCTCTTCCTGTGGCGCTAATGCTCTCTTCCTGTGGCGCTAATGCTCTCTTCCTGTGGCGCTAATGCTCTCTTCCTGTGGCGCTAATGCTCTCTTCCTGTGGCGCTAATGCTCTCTTCCTGTGGCGCTAATGCTCTCTTCCTGTGGCGCTAATGCTCTCTCTTCCTGTGGCGCTAATGCTCTCTCTTCCTGTGGCGCTAATGCTCTCTCTTCCTGTGGCGCTAATGCTCTCTCTTCCTGTGGCGCTAATGCTCTCTTCCTGTGGCGCTAATGCTCTCTCTTCCTGTGGCGCTAATGCTCTCTCTTCCTGTGGCGCTAGCGCTCTCTCTTCCTGTGGCGCTAGCGCTCTCTCTTCCTGTGGCGCTAATGCGCTCTCTCTTCCTGTGGCGCTAATGCGCTCTCTCTTCCTGTGGCGCTAATGCGCTCTCTCTTCCTGTGGCGCTAATGCGCTCTCTCTTCCTGTGGCGCTAATGCGCTCTCTCTTCCTGTGGCGCTAGTAGTAATAATACATTACATTTAGCTGATGCTTTTATCCAAAGCAACTTATGCAAGCATGCGTTTTACACAGGAATTGTACCCACAACCCTTGGTGTTCAAGCACTATTCTCTCTGTACAGGACTAGTACATAGGGTTCAAAACAGAAATGCTATTGCAACCTCTTTGCAATAAGAAATTGAGACTAAAAGCGCAAGAGAAGTTTTGTTTTAATACAAATGATGCCATCAGCTGAGTACATACATTTAGAAAGTTCACAAAAGATCTCGTAGTCTTCCCTCCTTGTAGGTGTCACCTCCACAGCTATACATTTTGTAATTCCAATGAGTTTCCCTCCTTTCTCCTGTGGAGTGTCCATGGTCCTCTCTTTCTTTAGCCAGATAGTCAGAATCACACCCGGTTTGTCTTCATTGTCCTGGGTCTGACCCTGCTCTCTGATCATAGGTGATTTCCTCTTATCTGATTAGGTCAACCTTTCAAAATTAGCATACACACAGTTTCATGTCCTGAACTCCATTAATACTCACAGTAATCATTCACTAAACAGGAGACAAACTACAGTTTATCTTCAAACATGTTACATTTTAATGGAATCCATCAACAGTAATATACTGAACAACAACAGTTAAGAGGATATGAATACTTTCTGAAGGCACTGTACGTAGGAATATTACATGGTACTACTTAGAATATAGTACTGTAATACATGGTACTACTTAATACTAGGACATAGTAATACATGGTACTACACAGAACCTCGTATTAGCACATGGTACTACATAGAACCAAGTACTAGTACGTGGTACTACATATAACCTAGTACATGGTACCACATTGAACCTAGTATGTAGTAATACTTGGTACTACATATCTTACTACGTACTAGGTTCTATGGTACCACATACATGGTACCCATACCTGTAGCCAGGTTAAACTCTGTTATAGTATAACACCATACCTGTAGTCAGGTTAAACTCTGTTACCCAACTACAGCACCAGCTTTGGAATGACATCAGTGTGGAACTAACATCCCTCCCTTTACTCTTGTTGTGAGCAATTAGACTTGTCTGAGACTAGCGATTTCTTCTCTCTCCTCCTCCTCCAGGCTGCAGAGTGACAGATGAGATCCTGTACTTGGTACCAAACAAGGAGAACTTCAGACTAACCCTGAGGGCCATCAAGCTGTGGGCCAAACGTGAGTCAGCACCTAGAATAGAATGTCATATATTTGTCATTTTATATTTACCATTTTAATAATTTAGGATATTGAGGTCATTTAATATCTACCATTTAATATTATAGGCTGTAATGTATGATATTTAGCAAGACGATTTTATCCAAAGTGACTTAAAGTAATGGGTTCATACATTTTCCGTACGGGTGGTCCTGAGAATGGAACACACTACCCTAGCATTGCAAGCACATACCACCCTGCATCCAACTGCTGGCTTGCATCTGAAGCTAAGCAGGGTCCGTCTGGATGGGAGACCAGAAGCTGCTGGATGTGGTGTCGGAGAGCCAATAGGGGGAACTCTTGCCTCTGGTCTAAGAAGATCCCAGGGCAGTGAAGGGGACGTTTCCCTGTGTAGGGTGCCATCTTTCGGGATGGGACGTGAAATGGGTGTCCTGACTCTCTGTGGTCACTAAAACTCACATGGCACTTATTGTACGAGTAGGGGTGTTGACCCCGGGGGTCATGGCTAAATTCCCATGGCCACCTAATAATCCACCTCATTCCTAATTGGCATGTATCACTCCTCACCTCTCCGCTGATAGCTGATGTGTGGTGAGCGTGTATCACTGGGGTGGATGCTACACATTGGTGGTGGATGAGGCGAGTTTCCCCCTTACTGTGTAAACAGCTGTGACTACATGGGCTGATAGAAAGTCACTATATAAATCTATTATAACCAGCTGAGTTACAGAGGACCTCTCTATACATCTATTATAACCAGCTGGGTTACAGAGGACCTCTCTATACATCTATTATAACGAGCTGAGTTACAGAGGACCACTCTATACATCTATTATAACCAGCTGGGTTACAGAGGACCCATCTATACATCTATTATAACCACCATTGCAGACAGTTGACCTTGTAACTGTACCTAACCGGATACAGCACTCTGCTGTAGGGCACTGTGTGACCTGGGACGTGCTGTAGGGCACTGTGTGATGTGCTGTAGGGCACTGTGTGACCTGGGACGTGCTGTAGGGCACTGTGTGACGTGCTGTGTGACGTGCTGTGGGGCGCTGTGTGTCGTGCTGCGGGGCACTGTGTGACGTGCTGTGGGGCACTGTGTGACGTGCTGTGGGGCACTGTGTGACGCGCTGTGGGGCGCTGTGTGACGCGCTGTGTGACGCGCTGTGTGACGCGCTGTGGGGCGCTGTGTGACGCGCTGTGGGGGGCGCTGTGGGACGCGCTGTGGGGCGCTGTGTGACGCGCTGTGTGACGCGCTGTGGGGGGCTGTGTGACGCGCTGTGGGGCGCTGTGTGACGCGCTGTGGGACGTGCTGTAGGGCACTGTGTGATGTGTTCATTAAGGCACACGTAACATTTCTAGATATATTTTAAGACTGGGGAAACTAAATGTAGCTTTTTTTCTTGTACTTCCCCTTTTCTGGCTGGTCTTTTCTTGGCTGGTCTTTTCTTGGCTGGTCTTTTCTGGCTGGTCTTTTCTGTTTTGAACCTACTGAATATGACTCATTTTGTTAACACATTTTAATGCACACGTGAATGTTAGTTGCTTTGCAATAAAGCATCTGGTAAATGGCATATATGATTACCCCTGTCCCCCCCCACCCCCTCCCTTCCCTGTCCCCCAGGCCGGGGGATCTACTCCAACATGTTGGGCTTCCTGGGTGGAGTCTCCTGGGCCATGCTGGTAGCCAGGACCTGCCAGCTCTACCCCAACGCTGTGGCCGCCACTCTCGTACACAAGTTCTTCCTCGTCTTCTCCAAATGGTACACAAGGAGCCCCATTACCCTCAATTTACATTCCACATCCAGGACTCACAAAGCATCTCAGAGCAGGAGAACTCATCTAGGATTGTGCCTTTTTTTAAATCACAATGTATAAGGGAGACCTGACTCTAGATCAGCACTAATCTGAGGCACTGTGTGTATGGGCTCTGATTGGTTTAAATGGGTGGTGATGATATGGGCCCCTGATTGGTTTAAATGGGTGGTGATGATGTGGGCTCTGATTGGTTTAAATGGGTGATGATGATGTGGGCTCTGATTGGTTTAAATGGGTGATGATGATGTGGGCTCTGATTAGTTTAAATGGGTGATGATGATGTGGGCTCTGATTGGTTTAAATGGGTGATGATGATATGGGTAGCCTGTGTAGTCGATGACCCGCTATGATAAAGAAACATTGTTGCTTTGAAATCTCCATTGTTTTTGAAAGGCTATCAATTCACTCAATCTGTTCTGTAGGGAATGGCCAAATCCTGTGCTTTTGAAACAGCCCGAAGACAGCAATCTGAATCTGCCTGTTTGGGATCCACGAGTAGGTGTCTGCTGTTGAGTTTGTGTGTGTGTGTTTGAGATACACAAATTGATAAAATGCTTATTTTGAAGATGCTGTGTCTGTGGGAGATGAAGCTGCTCTTGCGCTGTATCAACTCTCCTCTCCACCCGTCTCCAGGTGAATCCGTCAGACCGGTACCACCTGATGCCCATCATCACGCCAGCCTACCCCCAGCAGAACTCTACCTACAACGTCTCCTCTTCCACACGCACCATCATGAGCGAGGAGTTCAAATACGGTGGGTACCTAACTCCTGATCTAGGATCAGCCCCCCCCACCACCATCCCTCTGTCCATAATATTGTGTTCATTATGAGCTAAAAGGCACAACTGATCCTGGTTCAGGCCACCAATACATAAATATGTAGGCAGATGTGACTGCGAGTCGCTTTGGATAAATGTGTCGGCTAAATGGCCAACAAAAATAAATCAATATTTCTATATTTGCAGTAGCATTCATCTCAATGCTTTCTTTTACATCCTATTATTGCACCGTGCAGTGAGGAAGGCTTTGTGCTAATTCTGTATAGTGGTCCTGTATGATAGAACATGGTGGTGTTCATTCTAAATGTCTCATCTGGGAAACCTAGAAGTAGAATCTTGTGTAATTGTGTCAGATGTTTGATTATGTTCTGGGGGTGTCTGTATGAGAGGAGACCCTAACCAGCCTAGATAATTCTCCCTCCTCCCCTAAACAGAGACTCTCAGGAAAGCAATGGCCAAATGTTCCTTCCACTTCTGAAATCCAGAAGATGTGAAGTCCTGATTTGTCTAAATGATCAGTGAGGGGGGGGGGGGGGGGGGGTCTGTGCAACCGGAAGGAAGTTCCTCGTTAATCGTTGCATCCCACATTCTGTTGACGGCTGCTATGACACCATCCTATGTTACATGCGTCTGTCCACAGGAGATGACTAAATGTGTTCCACCAACAGGTCTCAGTGTCACAGATGACATCCTTCAGGGGAAAACCGACTGGTCCAAACTGTTCCAGCCACCCAACTTTTTCCTGAAGTACAAGTACGTATTTATATATCTTTTTTTAATGTTTAGAACTGTAATTGGTTATGAATGTTGAAATAGTAGGTGTTTATTTGCAGCCAATGTGCTTTTGTCTTTAACAGGCATTATATTGTTCTGACTGCCAGTGCTTCCACAGAAGAAAACCAATTAGAATGGTAAGTGTTTTGTTTTACATGGGAATGTGGCGCTCCTAAGGTCCTACAAAATATCTGTTTATTTTACCCCGGCGGGCATTTTACCCCGGCGGGCATTTTACCCCCGGCCATTTTACCCCCGGCCATTTTACCCCCGGCCATTTTACCCCCGGCCATTTTACCCCGGGCAAACGAGTCAAACGGGTAAAAGCAACACTTTTCTATTATATTGACGAGATGGTCGAGTGTCTGCTCTGACAATGGAAATACTTGTCCTCAAAGATGGAAGGGCCTTTTTTATTTCACCTTTATTTAACCAGGTTGGCTAGTTGAGAACACCTTTATTTAACCAGGTAGGCTAGTTGAGAACAAGTTCTCATTTACAACTGCTACCTGGCCAAGATAAAGCATAGCAGTGTGAACAGACAACAGAGTTACACATGGAATAAACAATTAACAAGTCAATAACACAGTAGAAAAAAAAGTCTATATACATTGTGTGCAAAAGGCATGAGGAGGTAGGCAATAATTAAAATTTTGCAGGGCCTGAATGAAATTGTTTTTTTTTGTTGTTTTCCAGTGTTTGTTTTTTGCCAGGCATAATGTGACCCATGTCGTCCAAAAACGTTATACTTTTGACTCACCTGTCCATAGAACATTCTTCCTAGAGTCTTGATGATCATCCAGGTGCTTCCAGGTGTTTTTTTTTTGTTGCCAAACTTGAGTCAACTTGCTGGATGAGATGGGTTCTATTATGTCTGGCGAAAACCAAACCCTGCATTCCACAGTAAGGGCCCCATACCAACGATCAAGCATTGTGGTGGTAGTGTGATGGTTTGGGCATACTTTGCTGCTTCAGGACCTGGACGACTTGCTTTAATAAAAGGAACCATGAATTCTGCTCTGTATCAGAGAATTCTACAGGAGAATATCAGGCCATCCGTCTGTGAGCTGGAGGCCAATATCAGGCCATCCGTCTGTGAGCTGGAGGCCAATATCAGGCCATCCGTCTGTGAGCTGGAGGCCAATATCAGGCCATCCGTCTGTGAGCTGGAGGCCAATATCAGGCCATCCGTCTGTGAGCTGGAGGCCAATATCAGGCCATCCGTCTGAGCTGGAGGCCAATATCAGGCCATCCGTCTGTGAGCTGGAGGCCAATATCAGGCCATCCGTCTGTGAGCTGGAGCACATCTGGTTTATGCAATGATCTAAAACACACAATCAAGACTACATGAAAATGGCTAAAAAAAAAAGCATCAAATTTGAGGTTTTGGAATGGCCTAGTCAAAAGTCCAGATCTAATCCCAATTGAGATGTTGTGGCAGGACTTGAAACGAGCAATTCAGGCTTGAAAACCCACAAATGTTGCTGAGTTAAACCAGTTCTGCATGGAAGAGTGGGCCAAAATTCCTCCACAGCGACGTGAGATACTGATCAACAACTACAGGAAACATTTGGTTGCTGTCATTGCAGCTAAAGGAGGCACAACCAGTTAGTGTAAGGGGGCAATTACTTTTTCACACCGGTGATTTGCAAAGCACAATTTTGTTAATTTAATAAATAAGTATATTTTGGGGGGGGTATTTGTGAACTCAGGTTCCCTTTTAAATAATATGTTTTGGTTGAAGATCGTATAACATTCAGTATCACAAATATACGAAAATAGAGGGAATCAGAAAGGGAGCAAATGCCTTTTTCACACCACTATGTATTTGCACCCCTGTGTCAATACGTTAGAATCACCTCTGGTTGCTATTTACAGCTGTGAGTCTTTCTGGGTCTCGAAGAGCTTTGCACACCGGGATTGTACAATGTTTAAAAAAAAAAAAATTCAACATTCTTCAAGCTCTGACAAGTTGGTTTGTTGATCATTGCTATACAACCATTGTTTAAGTCTTGCCATAGATTTTCAAGACAATTTAACTGTAACTAGGCCACTCAGGAACATTCCATGTCTTTCTTGGTAAACAACTAGTGTATATTTGGCCTTGTTTTAGTTGATTATCCTGCTGAAAGGTGAATTTGTCTCCCAGTGTATGTTGGTAAGCAGACTAAACCAGGTTTTCCTCTAGGATTTTGCCTGAGCGTAGCTCGATTCGTTATTGTATTTTTTTTTAGACTCTCCAGTCATTGCCGATGTCAAGCATACCCATAGCATGTTGCAGCCACCACCATGCTTGAAAGTATGAAGAGTGTGATGTGTTGGATTTGCCCCAAACATAAAGCTTTGTATTCAGAACATACTACAATTTTTTGGGGCCTCATTTTTGTCAGTTTTTTACTGCCTTGTTGCAAACAGGATGTATGTTTTAGAATATTTTAATTCTATATGGGCTTCCTTATCAATCTGTTTAGGTTAGTATTGTGGAGTAACTACAGTGTTGATCCATGCTCTGTTTTCTCCCAATACCGCAATTCAACTCTAGCCTCATTGTCAAATCCTTGAGTGGTTTCCTTCCTCTCCAGCAACTGAGTTAGGAAGGACGCCTGTATCGTTGTAGTGACTGGGTGTATTGATACGCCATCCAAAGTATAATTACTTCACCATTCTCAAAGGGATATTCAATTTCTGCTTTTAAAAAAAAAAACAGATCTACCAATAGGTGCCCTTCTTTGCGAGGCATTGGAAAACTTCCCTTTTTAATTTGTAAACATTTAAAGAAACGTCATTTCACTTAGACATTATGGGTCTTGTGTGTAGGCCAGTTGCACAAAATATCATTTTAATCCATTTTAAATTCACGCTGTAACTCAATAAAATGTGGGAAAAGTCAAGGAGTGTGAATACTTTCTGAAGGCGTAATATTGACAAATAGCCGTTCACAACATTTTCAGAAACATAAACAGTGCTTTGTACTTGTAAGATTCCAAGTTCTCGTCGTGACTGAATAAATGGGAATGCTCAAAGGCGTCCATTCTAAAAGGTGGCCCAAATCTAAAGATATGTCTCTGACCCCAGTAATGTTATGAACCTCCTGTCTGTTCCTCTCCCTCTAGGATTGGTCTGGTGGAGTCTAAGATCCGTGTCCTGGTGGGGAACCTGGAGAGGAATGAGTACATCACCCTGGCACACGTCAACCCCACATCCTTCCCCGGGAACAAGGAGAGCTGTAGCGAGTGAGTCTTTAGGCTCCACACCTTTTGAACTTTGAATATTGGGGTTGTGTTCATTAGGGCACAAGACGGAAACCTTTTTTAAAAAACCTTTTTGCACTGAGCGAGTTTATATTGCATGGCCTTGTGCCCTGCGTAGGTGGATATTTCACTTAATGGAATACTTTGAGGTTTTGGCACTGAGGCCCTTTATCTACTGACGCAGAGTCAGATGAACTCGTGAATATCATTTTGCGTGCAGTTTGAAGGACGTTGCTAATTAGCGCTAGCGCAATTGCTAACTAGAATTAGCACAATGACTGGAAGGCTATGGGGACCTGCTTCGTTACGCTAACGCTAGTTAGCATTTTTACATATACATTTTTAGTAATTTAGCGAAAACTCTTATCCATAGCGACTTAGTTATTGGATCGATCTTAAGGTAGCTAGGTGAGACAACCACACCTTAGTCATAGTAATTACATTTTTCCTCAAAGTAGCGACAAGCAAAGTTGGTGCTAGTCGGAGAAGTGCTAGTGCAAAGCAGTCAAGGGTGTTTGTTTTTTAGTGAGACACCCCACAGGGCGAACTGACCCAAGCTACCACCAGGGAGCACATGGAGACGATTTGGATCTTGTCTGTCTTGGATGATCAGATTGAAGCATTTTTAGATGTTTGGTAAATGTCAGACAAATATACCCAGCTGATGGTGGTGGTGGGTCTTCCAACAGGAACCAGTTTATCTCCTTGTACCCAGCTGATGTTAGGGGTGGGTCTTCCAACAGGAACCAGTTTATCTCCTTGTACCCAGCTGATGTTAGTGTTGTCTTCCAACAGGAACGAGTTTGTCTCCATGTGGTTCATTGGGATCATCTTCAAGAAAGTGGAGAACGCTGAGAGTGTCAACATCGACCTGACCTACGACATCCAGTCCTTCACAGATACAGGTAATACCACACACACGCTCGCACGGTTAGTTCACCCAAATTACCAAAGGACCTATTGGTTTCCTTCGGCTGTAACAGACTGCTGACAACAGTCCATGCTTTGGTTTAGTGTCCCCGGCACTGTTACCACATGCTCACGTTTTAGCATTTGTGGCACAAATCCCATTCAAGTCATGGGGCTGATTATTAGCATTTTTGGCGCGTCATGTTCAAATCATCTATAAGTGATTTCGTTGAGCTTCACAATCAATTCTAGATACTTTTGGATGATTTGAATATGAAAAATGCTAATAGCGGTCCGATGACTTGAATGGGATTTGTGCTACAAATGCTAAAACGTTAGCATGTGGTAACCGTGCCAGGGAAACTAAACCAAAGCATGAATTGCTGTCAAATTGTGTCCGTAGAACTGCTTCTATGCTAAGGAAACTAATGTGTAATTTAATCATTTGAGTGAACTATCCCTTTGACATCTGTATATGCTGGTAGAGAGCTCTAAATGACCCCATGACCCCTTTCTGCAGTTTACAGGCAGGCCAACAACATCAACATGCTGAAGGATGGGATGAAGATCGAAGCGACACACGTGAAGAAGAAGCAGCTCCACCAGTACCTTCCTGTTGAGCTGGTGCAGAGGAAGAAGAGGGTAGGATGGATGCTCTCTTCAGGCAGAGGCTCTAGACTCCATTCATTTTTCTGCCATTCCTTGTCTCCTTCTCAACCCTATTTCAAGGGCCCTCCCCTCGCCCCTTGTTCTCAATGCGTTTTGAAAAGGGGGCCAGGAGAGAGGATATTGAGGGGAGCTACATTGAGAAAAGCCCGTGTGTAGTTTAGATATTTATTTATTTATTTATTTATTTTAAGAAATGCATTTGAATAAAACACCATCATTGTGATTGGCTTTGTATTTAAGTTCTCTCTCCTTGTCCCTCTGGCTTCCCTCTCTCTACACCCATCTTTCCCCACTGCCCTCCCTACAGAGCATAGTGGAGCTGAACCGGAACTCCAACGGCGGGAGTTCCAAGCGGTCCTCTCTCGACGGCAGTCAGCTGGACAGTTCCAGAGACACTGACTCCGGGACTCCCTTCAGCTCTCCCACCTCCGTCTGCAAGCCGTCCAGGCCGGCCGCCTCAGACACAGACGACAGGTGGGTACTCCTCACGGAGAACCAGGGAGACTTGTATAATTAAGCGATAAGGCACGAGGGGGTGTGGTATATGGCCAATATACCACGGCTAATGGCTGTTCTTACGCACGACGCAAAGTGGAGTGCCTGGATACAGCCCTTAACCGTGGTATATTGGCCATATACCACAAACCCCCAAGGTGCCTTATTGCTATTATAAACTGGTTCCCAACGTAATTACAGCAGTAAAAAGACATGATTCGTCATACCCGTGGTATACGGTCGGATATACCACAGCTGTCAGCCAATCAGCATTCAGGACTCGAGCCACCCATGTTTATAATATGTTCAAGGCTACAGCAGAAGATCGGTCACATGTAGTTTATGCTTGTACCTCATCACTACTGAACATAATGGTACCGTTTGACACTAGAAGTTTTAGGATTTTGTTTCCTGAAAAATGTATTATTCCCAGATACATTTTCTTTCCACAATTGAGAAAATAAATGAAATGTGTATTTTTATTATTTCATGTTCCTTGTTTCAGGTCATCATAACATGTTTAACTTAATAGTGCAATTATGAATATAACGATATTCCTCTTGTTCTGTCCCCCCCCCAAGCTGCCAGCCAATCATCTTGTTGTTCTGTCCCGTACCCCCCCCCCCCCCCAAGCTGCCAGCCAATCATCTTGTTGTTCTGTCCCGTGCAGTTTGACACCCCCCCCCCCCCCCCCCCCCCCCAAGCTGCCAGCCAATCATCTTGTTGTTCTGTCCCGTGCAGTTTGACACCCCCCCCCCCCCCAGCTGCCAGCCAATCATCTTGTTCTGTCCCGTGCAGTTTGACCCCCCCCCCCTCCTCCCCCCCAAGCTGCCAGCCAATCATCTTGTTCTGTCCCGTGCAGTTTGACCCCCCCCCCCAAGCTGCCAGCCAATCATCTTGTTCTGTCCCGTGCAGTTTGACACCCCCCCCCCCCCCCCCCCCCCCCCCCCAAGCTGCCAGCCAATCATCTTGTTCTGTCCCGTGCAGTTTGACACGCCAATCATCTTGTTGTTCTGTCCCGTGCAGTTTGACACCCCCCAAGCTGCCAGCCTCTCTGTTTGTGGAGAGCAGCTCCTCGGTGCCAGACGTCTCTCCACCCAGGACCGATCAGGAGAAGGGGTTGTCCATCCCCGTCATTGGATCAAGTGAGTGTCCAGCGTTCGTCTCTCCTCTCAGATATACGTGGTCTACATACTAGTGTTGTTGATAGTCACGGCTGTGAAAAATGACACTAAAGAAGTGTTGAAATGTGGTTGATTGGCTTATTAACCTGTCTCCCTCTCAATCATTCTCTCTCCCCCTCACTCCCCCCCCCCCCCCTCATTTCTCTCTCTCCTTTCTGTCTTGCTCTCTTTCTCCCTTGCCTTCTCTTTCTCCTAACCTCCTCTTTCCTCCTCTCTCCCTCTAGAGTCCAAGCCCTCTGCCCCAACGGGCCCAGTCGGTAGCACCATTCCTACGGTAGTGGGTAGGAGCGTGGTCTCTCTCGGCACTACAGAGCAGCACCAGAACGGATCCAAGAGACTCCACTCCCCTACGCTGGAGGATCAGTCCAAGAGGCTGAAAGACAGCGCAGAGCCGGTGAGTTGAATTTGTATTGTAAAATGAATTCCCCCGACTCCCCAGAACACCGGTTACATCTAGATTACTCAACAGAACCTCTACATGGAAACCTATTGCAGGTTTGCTAGAGCTCCCGTAGAAAACAATGACTCCTGTCAGTTTGAACAGAAACGATGTGCACCGGTCATGGTGCACACACACACTCTTATCGTCTCTGTCCTTTGTGTACAGCTGGCTGATGTGTTGACCTTCAAGGAGCCGTTCCCTCCATCTGGCGACGGCAGGGAGCAAGGGGACGGAGTCCAAGTGGTGAGAACCCCTGTTTACCCCTTCCCCCTCCCCGTTAACGGGATTCAAGAAATACACACGACAGCCCCACACAATACCCAATTTTAAAAAAAGACAAAATGTCCTTTGTTGGTGTGAATGCCACTTTGTGATTTTGACACAGAACACAACTTGAATGTTCAATCACTCATTGGGTTTTTCACCCCCCAGGTGAGTCCTCCAGCAGGCAGCACCATTCCTACAGTAGTAGGCAGGAGTGTTGTACCCTGCCTGGGCTCCTCTAGAGATACATCCGGCCCGACAGAGCAGAACCAGAACGGAGCCACCGCTGCAGCCAAGAGACCTCACTCCCCCACACAGGACGGACCCCCCAAGAGGATACGAGACCCTGCAGATCTGGTGAGGGGGAGTGGTCCCTGGATGGATATGTCACATCCAGACTAAATCCTGTCAAATGCTTCGTAGACTAACAGTGAAATGCTTTCTTATGCCTTATTTTCCAACCATGCAGAGATAAAGATCAAATATAGTGACATGAGGAATAAATACAAAGTGGATAACAATGAGTAAAAATAACATATATACAGGAAGTAGCAGGTAATAACAGGGCTATATACAGGAAGTAGCGGGTAATAACAGGGCTATATACAGGAAGTAGCGGGTAATAACAGGGCTATATACAGGAAGTAGCGGGTAATAGCAGGGCTATATACAGGAAGTAGCGGGTAATAACAGGGCTATATACAGGAAGTAGCGGGTAATAGCAGGGCTATATACAGGAAGTAGCGGGTAATAGCAGGGCTATATACAGGAAGTAGCGGGTAATAGCAGGGCTATATACAGGAAGTAGCGGGTAATAGCAGGGCTATATACAGGAAGTAGCGGGTAATAACAGGGCTATATACAGGAAGTAGCGGGTAATAGCAGGGCTATATACAGGAAGTAGCGGGTAATAGCAGGGCTATATACAGGAAGTAGCGGGTAATAGCAGGGCTATATACAGGAAGTAGCGGGTAATAGCAGGGCTATATACAGGAAGTAGCGGGTAATAACAGGGCTATATACAGGAAGTAGCGGGTAATAGCAGGGCTATATACAGGAAGTAGCGGGTAATAACAGGGCTATATACAGGAAGTAGCGGGTAATAGCAGGGCTATATACAGGAAGTAGCGGGTAATAGCAGGGCTATATACAGGAAGTAGCGGGTAATAGCAGGGCTATATACAGGAAGTAGCGGGTAATAGCAGGGCTATATACAGGAAGTAGCGGGTAATAACAGGGCTATATACAGGAAGTAGCGGGTAATAGCAGGGCTATATACAGGAAGTAGCGGGTAATAGCAGGGCTATATACAGGAAGTAGCGGGTAATAGCAGGGCTATATACAGGAAGTAGCGGGTAATAACAGGGCTATATACAGGAAGCAGCGGGTAATAACAGGGCTATATACAGGAAGCAGCGGGTAATAACAGGGCTATATACAGGACATAGCCACTTCCTGTATATAGCCGTGTTATTACCCGCTACTTCCTGTATATAGCCCTGTTATTACCCGCTATGTACGTATAGGAAGAGGTAAAGTGACTAGGCAACGGGATAGATAATAGACAGTAGCCGAGTCCAGGTTCTCTCGTGCATGGCTCAGTGTTGCTTGCCTTGGAAGCGATCATACGGCATTTAGCTGCTCTGGTAGGCTCACGTTGCTGGGCAGCTTGCGGCTGGCTTTCCCTTAGTAATTCGTGATAGTTTGCAAGCCCTGACACATCCGCCGAGCGTCAGAGCCAGCGTAGTGGGATTCAATCTTAGTCCTGTATTGCCGCTTTGCCTGTTTAATGGCTTGTCGGAGGTCATAACGCGATTTCCTGTAAGCTTCCGTATTAGTGTCCCACTCATTGAAAGCAGCAGCTCTAGTCTTCCGTGTGGATGTTGCCTGTAATCCACTGTTTCTGGTTGGGATATGTACGTACGGTCACTGTGGGGGCACTTATTAATCACCCTTTTCTCTATTGTCTCACTGGAGCTGTATAAATATACATTTTTTTTTGAGGGAAA
The DNA here is from genome assembly GCF_057628025.1 of Oncorhynchus mykiss. Taxonomy (NCBI): domain Eukaryota; kingdom Metazoa; phylum Chordata; class Actinopteri; order Salmoniformes; family Salmonidae; genus Oncorhynchus; species Oncorhynchus mykiss. Next base: position 54,610,717 of record NC_143044.1, on the reverse strand, counting down.
ATATTTTTGCACGGGTTAATGAGGTCATGATGTTGTCAGTCTCTCACTTTCTCTCCCTCTCTCTCCAGCTGGTGTCCGGTGATGACTCTGCATTCAAGGAGCCGTTCCCTTTGTCTAGCGACGGCCAGGAGCAAGGGGACGGAGTGAACGTCGTGAGTACTCTCCTTTCAACCCACTGCACCCCGAACACCAACTGAACTCTGGAAATACACACCTCACATTATTCAGAGATTTTATGTCAGTCGATAATTGCATTTCATAATTTTTTTTGTTTTATTTCTCTTAACAGGAAAGTCTTGGAGGGGTAAAGGCTATGCCTATTCCAACTATCGACACATCAAGAACACAGGTACTTTACTGATTTTTATTAGCTAGAATGCATGAAAGCAGTCTTCAAATGAATAGTTGATTTTGAAATCTTATAATATGCGTGTCTGTGTTCATGCACGTGTCTGCTTCTGTGTCTGTCTCGTGTGTGTCTATTCTCCAGAGACTTCCCAGTATGGAGCTGCCAGACGTGACCTCTCCCCTCCCCAGCAGTAACCACCAGCGGGTGGTTAAGAACTCCATCAGACTAGCCCTCAACAGGCACAGGTAACCCCAGGTAACCCCCCCCCCCCCCCCCCCAAACCCCTTCCTTCACGAGGCCAGGACCTACAACACTGACTAGCTCCAGACCTGAGAGATCCAAAATCAAGACTACTGTGGTAAAACCTAGTGAGGAAGCTGATTTTTAACTCTCCCGCTCACCCCACCCTGTCACTGGACGATGTGCAACGACAGTCCCTTGTCCCCCCCCCCCCCCACAAAAAATGTCATCTCTGTTTCTATGGTCCCCTTCCCAGTTGAGCCTGAAGCAGAAATTAAAATGCTGATTTAAGATTGGGTTGGAGAAGAGTTGGATTTATTTATTTATTTTTTTGTAAATTTCCCCCCCTCTTCCTTTACTGTGTAGTTTTAAATGGCCTTAACGTGTCGATGCTTGCTACTACACCTGTCTGTACCATCCTACTGTTTTGACAAATGGGAAAGTTCTACAGTAGGTGTAGTTTATTGTACATAACTCGTCTTTAAAAAATAAAAAAAAAAAGAATCACAGACGTTTAGTCTTTCCATACAGCTGTTATAGTTTTATGATCTAAAATGAAAAAAAAAGTTTAAAAAATGTATTGCCCCCCCCCCCCCCCCACTGTTTGTCAACCACATTACAACGTGACCTTGATAGCCAATCTCAGCCTTCCCACCCAGTAGACTCAGCAACTTGGGTTGTGTTCATTTGGGCCCAACATATGAAAATGTTTTGCAACAAAATTAGCATTCTTTTTTGAATAAGTTCAGATGGTACCTCCCTTTTTTCTTCCTGTATATTCCCCCCTCTAGGTTAACAGGACCTCCTGTGTATATCCCTTCCTCTAGGTTAACAGGACCTCCTGTGTATATCCCTTCCTCTTGGTTAGCAGGACCTCCTGTGTATATCCCTCCCTCTTGGTTAGCAGGACCTCCTGTGTATATCCCTCCCTCTTGGTTAACAGGACCTCCTGTGTATATCCCTCCCTCTTGGTTAACAGGACCTCCTGTGTATATCCCTCCCTCTTGGTTAACAGGACCTCCTGTATATTCCCCCCTCTAGGTTAACAGGACCTCCTGTGTATATCCCTTCCTCTTGGTTAGCAGGACCTCCTGTGTATATCCCTCCCTCTTGGTTAGCAGGACCTCCTGTGTATATCCCTCCCTCTTGGTTAGCAGGACCTCCTGTGTATATCCCTCCCTCTTGGTTAGCAGGACCTCCTGTGTATATCCCTCCCTCTTGGTTAGCAGGACCTCCTGTGTATGTCCCTCCCTCTTGGTTAGCAGGACCTCCTGTGTATATCCCTCCCTCTTGGTTAGCAGGACCTCCTGTGTATATCCCTCCCTCTTGGTTAGCAGGACCTCCTGTGTATATCCCTTCCTCTTGGTTAGCAGGACCTCCTGTGTATATCCCTCCCTCTTGGTTAGCAGGACCTCCTGTGTATATCCCTCCCTCTTGGTTAGCAGGACCTCCTGTGTATATCCCTCCCTCTTGGTTAGCAGGACCTCCTGTGTATATCCCTTCCTCTAGGTTAACAGGACCTCCTGTGTATATCCATCCCTCTTGGTTAACAGGACCTCCTGTGTATATCCCTCCCTCTTGGTTAGCAGGACCTCCTGTGTATGCCCCCCCCCCCCCTCTAGGTTGGTTAAAAGGACCTCCTGTGTACGTCCTCCCTCTTCGTTAAAGGGCCTCCTGTATGTTCTCTCTCAAGCTTTGCCACCCACTAGAATAGAGAACCAACTCTCCTGGAGATCTACTGGGTATTGTAGGCTTTTGCTCCAGCCCTGCACTAGATTCACACACCTGATACAGCCAACCAGGGTCCTGAGGGGCAGATCATTAGTAGAATCAGGTGTTTTTATAGTAGGGTTGGAACACAACCCTGTGTGCGGTAGGCTACTGTTCCCCAGGCAGCTCTAGAACCCAGGGAATGTACTGAACATGAGGGACTGGACGGTTGTTGCGCTAGCAGGGTCATGGTTGTGAAGTGGTTCACCGCTGGATTTGTGTTACGGAAAGGGTTTCAAGCTTTTGCTGGTGTGTGTGTGTGTGTGAGGATGTTGGTGTACATGAGTTAGTGTGTGTGTGTGTGTGTGTGTTGTAATTCCCTCAGTGTGGGGTGTTGATCCTCTGCACCTCCCGTGGAGGTTCTTAAACATGGCGTCTCCTGGGGTCATCCTAGCCTGAGTCCTAAAAAGCACCCTATTCTATATATAGTGTACTACTTTTGACCAGAGCCATAAATGGCCCTGGTCAATAGAAGTGCGCTCTGTAGGGAATAGGGTGCAATTTCAGATGCGGTCTGGTCGAGGAGTTGACCTCTCAAATCAAATTTCAGGACTCGTACTCACAAAATTTCTGAGTACGAGTGCTGATCTAGGATCAGGTCCCCCTTGTCTATATAATGTTGTTCATTTTAAGCAATCGGCCACGAGCGGGTGTGGTATACGGCCAATACTCCGCGTCTATGGGCTGTTCTTATGCGCAACGAGGAGTGCCTGGATACGGCCCTTAGCCGTGGTATATTGTCCATATTCCACAAACCCCCCGAGGTGCTTTATTGCAATTATAAACTGATTATCAACGTAATTACACTAGTAAAAAATTTATGTTTTGTTATACCCGTGGTATACGGTCCGATATACCATGGATGTCAGCCAATCAGCATTCAGGGCTTGAACCACACAGCTTATCTGATTTTTAAATGTCAAAACCGACTGTAGATCAGCTGTGGTGCTCTGAGGCCCTTTTGAGTACAAGCCCTGCTCTCCGTTAAACAGTGATCTCTCTCTCTCTCTCTCTCTCTCCATTCTACCCTGGTTCGGTGTACAGAAAGCATCTGCTTGCATCCCAAATGGCACCCTATTCCCTACACGGGGCTCTGGTCAAGAGTAGTGCACTAAATAGGGAAATAGGGTGTTATTTGGGACTCACCCTATGTATTATAACAGGTGTATTCTCTTCATATCTTTTTGTTTTCTTATTGCTTTGTGTGTATTTGTACGGTTTTGTATCATCTGCTCTAACAGCTGAAGCCTCTCAATGACTTTTACACCACTCGGTTTTCCAACAACTTTCTCTGTGCTTTTTGAGAAACAATTAAACAGGTCATTTATCAGTTGTTTTTTTTTGTAGGGCAACAAGTTGTATTGGAAAAAGGTATTTTTGTATGTATTGTCTATCACCTTTAAACGAGACCATTAAATCCATAAAACCCCTAGCTCTCCTTTTGTCTTGTTTTGTCATCTCATTGACTGCGTTCCCAGTAGACTCTAGAGAATCGTTGTATCACCTAAACTGTTGTGAAATATCTTTCCAATAACCTAAAACTTTGTATTTTCAGCTTTTTGAAGCTCAAAGTAAAATGCAGAGAACGGATCTACCGCTTACCGGATTGTCTTTTAAATGGGAATGACAGGTCTATAACTCACATTTCTATCTGAAACTGAAATGATTCACAACTACATAATGGACCTATGTTTATTATCATACAGGCTTCTAATAAGAATCAATGAATTAGGCGCCACTAACATCACCCTCTAACGACACTCTTAAGGCTTTCGGTGGGGTCCAGCCGCACGGAATGTTGCAATGAACTGGACTGGACTGGTTTTAGATGAATGGAACTGGACTGGTTTTAGATGAATGGAACTGGACTGGACTGGTTTTAGGTGAATGGAACTGGACTGGACTGGTTTTAGATGAATGGAACTGGACTGGACTGGACTGGTTTTAGGTGAATGGAACTGGACTGGACTGGTTTTAGATGAATGGAACTGGACTGGACTGGTTTTAGGTGAATGGAACTGGACTGGACTGGTTTTAGATTAATTGAACTGGACTGGTTTTAGATGAATGTTGTAATGGGTCTGGACTGGTTTTAGATGAATGTTGTAATGGAACTGGACTGGACTGGTTTTAGATGAATGGAACTGGACTGGTTTTAGATGAATGTTTGTAATGGGACTGGACTGGTTTTAGATGAATGTTGTAATGGAACTGGACTGGACTGGTTTTAGATGAATGTTGTAATGGGACTGGACTGGTTTTAGATGAATGTTGTAATGGGACTGGACTGGTTTTAGATGAATGTTGTAATGGGACTGGACTGGTTTTAGATGAATGGAACTGGACTGGTTTTAGATGAATGTTGTAATGGAACTGGACTGGACTGGTTTTAGATGAATGTTGTAATGGGACTGGACTGGTTTTAGATGAATGTTGTAATGGAACTGGACTGGTTTTTTGGATTAATTGTACAGCATATCAACATGACATCAGATGTTGATCCCTTCAGTGTTTATTTATTAGTATGGAAAGCAAATCAGATCCTGTAGCACAGTTAAAGATACTGTGGTCAGGATGCCAATGTCGTTTCAACGTCTTATCTACAATGGATCTAAAACTGCAGACAAAACATCCTGAACCATTTATAATTGAATACGTTTGTGTGTGAGACTACCTGGTTGGCACCGTTGATGCAGGCAGTGCCTGGTGAAGTCTCTGTACCCTGGATCTTCTGTCTAGTACTGGTAACACTAAAGCCAAAGAGTTTGTTTAATCGAAAACCAATTCCATTAAGACAAGGAGTTACTTAGAAATGCTTAATGGCAATAATGCCTGAAACAATTGGCAATGTAAGGTGCCATGGCCTGTAGGCTAAGGTGGTGGGATCATCCACTGTAAGGTGCCATGGCCTGTAGGCTAAGGTGGTGGGATCATCCACTGTACATCTGGTCTGCTACATACAGACGTGGCCAAACGTTTTGAGAATGACACAAATATTAATTTCCACAAAGTTTGCTGCTTCAGTGTCTTTAGATATTTTCGCCAGATGTTACTATGGAATACTGAAGTATAATTACAAGCATTTCATAAGGGTCAAAGGCTTTTATTGACAATTACATGAAGTTGATGCAAAGAGTCAATATTTGCAGTGTTGACCCTTCTTTTTCAAGACTTCTGCAATTCGACCCTGGCATGCTGTCAATTAACTTCTGGGTCACATCCTGACTGATGGTAACCCATTCTTGCATAATCAATGCTTGGAGTTTGTCAGAATTTGTGGGGTTTTGTTTGTCCACCCGCCTCTTGAGGATCGACCACAAATTCTCAATGGGATTAAGGTCTGGGGAGTTTCCTGGCCATGAACCCAAAATATTGATGTTTTGTTCCCCGAGCCACTTCGTTATCCCTTTTGCCTTATGGCAAGGTGCTCCATCATGCTGGAAAATGCATTGTTCGTCACCAAACTGTTCCTGGATGGTTGGGAGAAGTTGCTCTCGGGATGTGTTGGTACCATTCATAATTCATGGCTGTGTTCTTAGGCAAAATTGTGAGTGAGCCCACTCCCTTGGCTGAGAAGCAACCCCACACATGAATGGTCTCAGGTTGCTTTACTGTTGGCATGACACAGGACTGTTGGTAGCGCTCACCTTGTCTTCTCCGGACAAGCTGTTTTCCAGATGCCCCAAACAATCGGAAAGGGGATTCATCAGAGAAAATGACTTTACCCCAGTCCTCAGCAGTCCAATCTCTGTACCTTTTGCAGAATATCAGTCTGTCCCTGATGTTTTCCACTCATGCTGCCAAACTTACCCTCGTAAAACCGACCATCCTACCGATCCTCGACTTCGGTGATGTCATCTATAAAATAGCCTCCAACACTCTACTCAACAAACTGGATGCAGTCTATCACAGTGCCCCATACACTACCCACCATTGCAACCTATATGCTCTCGTTGGTTGGCCCTCGCTTCATACGTGTCGCCAAACCCACTGGCTACAGGTTATCTACAAGTTTCTGCTAGGTCAAGCCCCGCCTTATCTCAGCTCACTGGTCACCATAGTAGCATCCACTCGTAGCATGCGCTCCAGCAGGTATATCTCACTGGTCACCATAGTAGCATCCACTCGTAGCACGCGCTCCAGCAGGTATATCTCACTGGTCACCCCCAAAGCCAATTCTTCCTTTGGTCGTCTTTCCTTCCAGTTCTCTGCTGCCAATGACTGGAACGAACTGCAAAATTCTCTGAAGCTGGAGACTATAATCTCCCTCACTAGCTTTAAGCACCAGCTGTCAGAGCAGCTCACAGATCACTGCACCTGTACATAGCCCATCTGTAAACAGCCCATCTATCTACCTACCTCATCCCCATACAGTATTTATTTATTTATCTTACTGTTTTGCACCCCAGTATCTCTACTTGCACATTCATCTTCTGCACATCTACCCTTCCAGTGTTTAATTGCTATATTGTAATTACTTCGCCACCATGGCCTATTTATTGCCTTAACTCCCTTATCCTACCTCATTTGCACTCACTGTTGTCACAGGCCGGCTCATAGCCTGTGGCAAAAATGAGGGGACACGAACAGGTATCGGCCAATCAAAAAGGTTGTTTATTATAAACCAAACTATGAGGGGACACAAACAACAGGTATCGGCCAATCAAAAAGGTTCTTTATTATAAACCAAGCTATCAACTTTAAACAAAGAAAAAGGAATGAGGTGTGAAAGTATCATAATGTAGATGAGGTGTATGTAAAGTGCAGGGATGCGTGAATCTGTGTGTGTGAATGACTGATTGAAACCTATGCAAAACTACAAAGGAACACACTAAACAGGATCATACCTGGAGAAGCAGAGAGAAGAGTGATTAGAGAAGCCATTTAAATGCCCTGAGCCCAGGTGACTCCAATCACTAACGACCCTCCTCTGCCTGCAGGAGGAACCGCCCCTGCACTGCAGAGGAGGAGCCGTGACACTGTATATAGACTTTTTGTTTTCTTTTGTTCTACTGTATTATTGACTGCTTTGTTTATTCCATGTGTAAACTCTGTGTTGTTGTATGTGTCAAATTGCTATGCTTTATCTTGGCCAGGTCCAGTTGCAAATGAGAACTTGTTCTCAACTAGACTACCTGGTTAAATAAAATGTAAAAAATAAACATAGTGTTCTCCAGCCTTGTCCTCGTCAACACTCACACCTGTGTTAACGAGAGAATCACTGACATGATGTCAGCTGGTCCTTTTGTTGCAGGGCTGAAATGCTGTGGAAATGTTTTTTGGGATTCAGTTCATTTTCATGGCAAAGAAGGACTTTGCAATTAATTGCAATTCATCTGATCACTCTTCATAACATTCTGGAGTATATGCAAATTGCCATCATACAAACTGAGGCAGCAGACTTTGAAAATTAATATTTGTGTCATTCTCAAAACTTTTGGCAATGACTGTACACACAATCACATTAGTGGAAACAGAGGGTGTTCTCAGGGCAGGCCTGGTTGTAGCTAGATCCTAACCCATTTCCTAACCTTAACCTAATTCTCCTAACCTGCCACTTTAATTATACTAACCTGCGTAAGTTCTCCTAACCTGCTACAAACAGTCACTTCTAGTCAAAACCGGCATGCCTGCCCTGAGAACAGCGTGGGTTGTGAATAACGCGATACTCCTTCATATGCACCATTCAACCCAGGTACTTCTGCTGCGTTTCACGAACTAGTTGAAATTAGGGAACTCAGAGATTGTGTGTGTGAACACGTTTTAATGCGGTTTACGAAAGTTCAGTAAGTAAGGCTGGTCTGAATGGCTTGTCATTTTCACATTTTTATCTAGTAAGCACAATATAATTCACATTGTTTCCTATCCCGGTGGCATTGCGTGTAATCACATGGTAGTGTTTACAATGTTACCTCATTAGCAGAGCGGGTGTTTTATATGGTAGCTTTTAGTTCACCTTGGAAGCATAACGTCACATCTCTCCTTCACTGGTAGCAAGCTTGCGGAATGTCACTCGCCTTTTCACTTCAGCCTATGAGCACTTCCTGAATAACCTATGACCTCACTTGTGCAATAATCACTCGGTTCTTTCAAGCAATGGGCATAAGCCTATGGGAGTATTGATGCCAACTCACCTCCTGTCTCTCACTTGCTGTTTTGTAGCAACAGTCTTCCAACGACCTTCCACCACCAACTAAAGGCCCGTCATCGGATGCATGTTCTCCCAGACGGGTGGGGATCGATGCCAGCTGCTCAGCAGTCCTCTGAGACGAGGCCTACCCCAAACTATTAGAGACAATTCCATGTTGCTCTTTGTCTTTGTTGTCATTCAGTAAAGCCTGTACTCCCGGAAGTCCTCACCAGAACAGTAAACCAACCGGAAGTCCTCACCTGAACAGTAAACCAACCGGAAGTCCTCACCAGAACAGTAAACCAACCGGAAGTCCTCACCAGAACAGTAAACCAACCGGAAGTCCTCACCTGAACAGTAAACCAACCGGAAGTCCTCACCAGAACAGTAAACCAACCGGAAGTCCTCACCTGAACAGTAAACCAACCGGAAGTCCTCACCTGAACAGTAAACCAACCGGAAGTCCTCACCTGAACAGTAAACCAACCGGAAGTCCTCGCCTGAACAGTAAACCAACCGGAAGTCCTCACCAGAACAGTAAACCAACCGGAAGTCCTCACCAGAACAGTAAACCAACCGGAAGTCCTCACCAGAACAGTAAACCAACCGGAAGTCCTCGCCTGAACAGTAAACCAACCGGAAGTCCTCACCAGAACAGTAAACCAACCGGAAGTCCTCACCAGAACAGTAAACCAACCGGAAGTCCTCACCAGAACAGTAAACCAACCGGAAGTCCTCACCAGAACAGTAAACCAACTAAAATTCAGAGAACTGAGACTTTTTCTGGTCCTCACTTCTAAAGACTGTTTTAGGGGTTAGGGAAAATAGGATTTTGATTTGGAATCAATTGTTGGTCCTCAAGTATAGTAAGACATAGCTGTGTGTGTGTAGCTGGTTGGCACAGTGGATGCAGGCAGTCCCTGATGGAGTCTCAGTACACAGGATTTTCTGTCCAGTATTGGTCACATTAAAGCCACAGAGCCTGTTTCATGGAAACCAATTCCACTAAGACAGAGTTACTTAGAAACACAGATGTACAGTAGTACCATGGCCTGTAGACTAAGGGGTTAAGGCGCTAAGGTGTTGGGATCATCCACTGTACATCTGGTCTGCTACGTACACACATAATCACATTAGTGGAAACGGAGGGTGATTTCAGGACAGGTCTGATTGTAAATTAGATATTTCTGAGTCGCTTCAGGGAGAATTTGAGCATTTTAGCTAATCCTAAACTTTGCCTGACCTTAACCTAATTATCCTTAACCTGCTGTGTAAAATCTCCTAACCTCTCACTTATTGTAGACAAAACCGGCATGCCTGCCCTGAGAACAGCGTGGGTTGTGAATAACGCGATACTCCTACATATGCACCATTCAACCCTGGTATTTCTGCTGCGTTCACGTACGAGTCGGAACTCTGAAAAATCAGTCTTGCTAACTGGTGGAACGTGGCACGTGTATAACTACAACCAGTTGGCAAGTTGGAAATGTCTGAGTTCCGTCTTAACTCGCGAACGTGTCAGAAATCATGTCACAGAGTTTAGCGCCCATAGCCACTTCTAATAGGCTTGCCAGGCTACCACTACAGCTTCTCAGAAAGGGATTCCTTTAATGAAACCCAGAAAAGTCCCATCTGTTACTTTTATTTTTTCTACACTAATGACGCACTCTGTCCTCTGCCTCGCCAGCCCACCAGGAGCGTCTAGGTTCTAATCAAGCGTGGAGTGTACGGACAGAGCACTGCCTTCCACATCAAAATCCACAAATAATTAGTTATTTGACCATCTCGGTCTCAGGACTTTAACCCCATTGATAACCTGTTGGTTTGAGTTTAAGAGGACAGGACATAAGTGCAGATGAATGATATAAAAGATCGGGAAAGATTCTGTATGGAGGAATGGTCTAAGATCAGTGGAGGCTGGTGAGAGGAGCTGTAGGAGGACGGGCTCATTGTAATAGCTGGAATGGAATAAAATCAAACGCATGGAACCCACATGTTTGACTCTGGTCCATTTATTCCATTCCATTAAGCCCGTCCTATAGCTCCTCCCACCAGCCTCCTCTGTTTAAGATTCCTACCAATGTGTCCAATCTCATAAAAAAAGGTATTGAAAGTTATTGAAACCGGGGTGCCAATAATTTTGATAACTCTTTTTGGAAGAAATTATACTATATGTTAAATAAAATGTCTTTCTCCAAGCAATTGTATTAGTATAAAATAAAATCATTAATTTTTTATTTTTGCTTGCAATATACACTACATGACCAAACATCTCATTCCAAAATCATGGGCATTAATATGGAGTTGGTTCCACATTTGCTGTTGTAACGGTCTCCACTCTTCTGGGAAGGCTTTCCACTAGATGTTGGAACATTGCTGCGGGTGTCACACCCTGACCTTAGTATTCTTTGTTTTCTTTATTATTTTGGTTAGGTCAGGGTGTGACTAGGGTGATGTGTGTTTTTGTATTGTCTAGGGGTTTTTGTATGTTTATGGGGTTTTCTAGTCTAGGTGTTTTTTATGTCTATGGTTGCCTACGTTGGTTCTCAATTAGAGACAGCTGTTTATCGTTGTCTCTGATTGGGAACCATATTTAGGCAGCCATATTCCTTGGGTAATTTGTGGGTTATTGTCTTTGTCTAGTTGCCTGTGTCTGCACTAGTATTATATAGCTTCACGGTTGGTTTTGTCACGCCCTGGCCTTAGTATTTTGTGTTTTCTTTATTATTTTGGTCAGGCCAGGGTGTGACATGGGTGATTTATGTGGTTTGTTTTGTCTAGGGGTTTTGTAGTTTATGGGATTGTGTTTGGAATAGTATTCTAGATAAGTCTATGGTTGCCTAGAGTGGTTCTCAATCAGAGGCAGGTGTTTATCGTTGTCTCTGATTGGGAACCATATTTAGGCAGCCATATTCTTTGAGTATTTCGTGGGTGATTGTTCCTTGTCTCTGTGTTTGTTGCACCAGATAGGGCTGTTTCGTTTTTCACGTTTCTTGTTTTGTAAATTGTTCGTATTTTTCATCTTTCATTATGTAAGATCTTTCATTATTCAAGATGTATAAAGATAAGCACGCTGCATTTTGGTCCTCCTCTCTTTCACCAGAAGAAAACCGTAACAGGTTTGTTGTTTTGTATAGTTTAAGTGTTCTTTGTCTTCATTAAAAAGGTATGTATTCATCTTACGCTGCGCCTTGGTCTCCTCCATACCATGAACGTGACAGAATAACCCACCGTAAAAGGACCAAGCAGCGTGTTAAGGAGGAATGGACCTGGGAGGACATTTTGGACAGAGCAGGACCCTGGACGCAGGCTGAGGAGTTGCCTAGGTGCAAGAGAGGACAGCAATGACGTCGGGGAGGTAGGCCACAGAAACCCCCCCCAAAAAAAAAAATTGGGGGGCACATGGAGCAGTCGGCGAAGTTGAGGGGTGAGTCTGAGATTGTCGAGGAGTTATTGGACAGATTGGAGGAGAATGAACAGAGGGGAGATTATGAGACATTCGAGGAGTTGTTAACGAAATTGGAGGAGAGTGAAGAGAGAGAGCTGTTGGTTTGGCGTAGTATGCACGGCATTCGCCCTGAGGAGCGTGTTAGCTGTCCGATGCCACCTGTGTAAGTTCCTCGTACTCAGCCTGAAACTTGTGTTAAAGTTCCGGAAGAATTGATGCCGGCTATACACACCAGGTCTCCAGTACACCTTCACAACCCGGTGTGTCCTGTTCCTGCTTCCGCACTCACTCTGAGGTGCGTGTCCCCAGCTCGGTACCACCAGTGCCGGCACCACGCACCAGGCCTACAATGCGCCTCGCCAGTCCAGAGCGTCCGGCGACAGTACCCAGTCCAGAGCGTCCTGCGACAGTACCCAGTCCAGAGCGTCCTGCGACAGTACCCAGTCCAGAGCGTCCTGCGACAGTACCCAGTCCAGAGCGTCCGGCTACAGTACCCAGTCCAGAGCATCCGGCGACAGTACCCGGTCCAGAGTGTCCGGCGACAGTACCCGGTCCAGAGCGTCCGGCGACAGTCTACAGACCGGAACCTCCTACGACGGGTCACAGTCCGGATCCGCCAGAGTCTCCCTCCAGTCCGGATCCGCCAGAGTCTCCCTCCAGTCCGGATCCGCCAGAGTCTCCCTCCAGTCCGGATCCGCCAGAGTCTCCCTCCAGTCCGGATCCGCCAGAGTCTCCCTCCAGTCCGGATCCGCCAGAGTCTCCCTCCAGTCCGGATCCGCCAGAGTGTCCCTCCAGTCCGGATCCGCCAGAGTGTCCCTCCAGTCCGGATCCGCCAGAGTGTCCCTCCAGTCCGGATCCGCCAGAGTGTCCCTCCAGTCCGGATCCGCCAGAGTGTCCCTCCAGTCCGGATCCGCCAGAGTGTCCCTCCAGTCCGGAGGCGCCACTCACTCCAGACTCGACCATCAGTCCAGTGGCGTCCTCTAGTCCGGGGTCGGCGGTGAGGATTCCTGCTCCAGAGAAACAGTTATTGTGCTGATGTTGCTTCCAGAGACAGTTTGCAACTCTGTAGTGAGTGTTGCAACCGAGGACGGATGATTTTTACTCGCTGAACCGTTATTGGTCCTAGACGTTTCCACTTCACAATAACAACACAGTTGACCGACGGAGCTCTAGCAGGTGCACAAATTTGACAAACTGACTTGTTGGAAAGGTGGCATCCAATGACGGTGCAACGTTGAACGTCACTGAACTCTTCAGTGAGGCCATTCTACTGACAATGTTTGTCTATGGAGATTGCATGGCTGTGTGCTTGATTTTTATACACCTGTCAGCAACATGTTTGGCTGAAATAGCCAAATCCACTAATTTAAAGGGGTGTCCACATACTTCTGTATATATAGTTTATCTCAGTATTTTTATTGTTATTTTATACTGTCTTTTTTGCTCATCTTTATCAAGGGTGCTAATACCTATCTGTATGTGCTATCTTAATTTGGTCACTGCACAGCAGGAAATGCAAACTTGTACTTTATTCAACATTTTAAAGAGGCTACCAAAGTTTGTAATTTCTACTTTAAAATATCAGACTTGATTTACCCTAACAATTTTTTTTATCAACCCTTACAAAAATGTTCATTCATTATAATTCCCATTTCCTGTTGATGTAGGATTAATTTCCTGCTGTGAGAAACTGGTAAAAAGATGACACACCTGAACACTCTTAGAAGCTACAACGTTGACCTTACCTCCTCCACCTGGGCCACAAGATTAGGGCAGGCACCTGACGGTCTTAGGAGCTACAACGTTGACCTTACCTCCTCCACTTGGGCCACAAGATTAGGGCAGGCAGCCAAGAGAGGGAGGAACTCCACTGCTTTGTTACAGAGAATTTCAAAACGTATTACATTGCTCACGTATATGCTTGCAGACTTTCAAGGACTTAGCTGGTTGGGAGGACTAGGTGCACTGCTACCAGAACTCCCATCTGCTGTCATTTACAACTTGTCAGATAGAGGAACCACAATGCACGGCTCAGCATTGGAAGAGGATGTGTGTACTGTAAGTTACCTGGATAGAGGTAAGTATATTTACACATGCTGCTACTGATATTATTGCTGTTTATTTGGAGTTGATAGTACTACTACCACTTAGTTACAACTATTTGTTGTTGAAGATCTCATTATTGTTCAAATAAATGTTCATTTCATTGCAGTCTGTTTTTCCAATGGCAAAAGGTATAGGCTACTTCATTTGAATACATCTATTGTCTCTCCTTTAAAAAATAAAAAAAATAAAAGTCAGATTTAGAAGTTTTGGGGGGTGGGGGAAGTAACTACAGTATCTTATTAATAGACCTATGTTTCAAGGGTCAAATATTTACTGTTTCATCTTTCAACTGGTCCATTCCATACTTTATTGGTCTTGTTGATAAATGTAGCTAGCTGTACATAATATATGATTTGGTCTTGTTGATAAATGTAGCTAGCTGTACATAATATATGATTTGGTCTTGTTGATAAATGTAGCTAGCTGTACATAATATATGATTTGGTCTTGTTGATAAATGTAGCTAGCTGTACATAATATATGATTTGGTCTTGTTGATAAATGTAGCCAGCTGTACATAATATATGATTTGGTCTTGTTGATAAATGTAGCTAGCTGTACATAATATATGATTTGGTCTTGTTGATAAATGTAGCTAGCTGTACATAACATATGATTTGATAAACACATGTTGATAATTTCAGATCAGATTTTTTAACTAACTGGCATATTGACATTGTTTTTATGAGAGATACTGTATGTTAATGTGAACCGGTGCACATGTGACAAAGCCAGATACAGGAATAAGTCCAGGTACCTTCATGCATTGAACATAATGAATAAATGTCAAGTATCAGATGTGAATTGTTCGTATCAGCGTCAAATATACCCAAACGTTTTCCAACCGAAGGGAACTTGATTGTTACCGTAGTAATATGCATTACAACCAATATGATTGTTACCGTAGTAATATGCATTACAACCCATATGATTGTTACCGTAGTAATATGCATTACAACCCATATGATTGTTACCGTAGTAATATGCATTACAACCCATATGATTGTTACCGTAGTAATATGCATTACAACCCATATGATTGTCACCGTAGTAATATGCATTACAACCCATATGATTGTCACCGCAGTAATATGCATTACAACCCATATGATTGTTACCGTAGTAATATGCATTACAACCCATATGATTGTTACCGTAGTAATATGCATTACAACCATATGATTGTTACCGTAGTAATATGCATTACAACCCATATGATTGTTACCGTAGTAATATGCATTACAACCCATATGATTGTTACCGTAGTAATATGCATTACAACCCATATGATTGTTACCGTAGTAATATGCATTACAACCCATATGATTGTTACCGTAGTAATATGCATTACAACCCATATGATTGTTACCGTAGTAATATGCATTACAACCCATATGATTGTTACCGTAGTAATATGCATTACAACCCATATGATTGTTACCGTAGTAATATGCATTACAACCAATATGATTGTTACCGTAGTAATATGCATTACAACCCATATGATTGTTACCGTAGTAATATGCATTACAACCAATATGATTGTTACCGTAGTAATATGCATTACAACCAATATGATTGTTACCGTAGTAATATGCATTACAACCCATATGATTGTTACCGTAGTAATATGCATTACAACCAATATGATTGTTACCGTAGTAATATGCATTACAACCAATATGATTGTTACCGTAGTAATATGCATTACAACCAATATGATTGTTACCGTAGTAATATGCATTACAACCCATATGATTGTTACCGTAGTAATATGCATTACAACCAATGTGATTGTTACCGTAGTAATATGCATTACAACCCATATGATTGTTACCGTAGTAATATGCATTACAACCCATATGATTGTTACCGTAGTAATATGCATTACAACAAATATGATTGTCACCGTAGTAATATGCATTACAACCCATATGATTGTTACCGTAGTAATATGCATTACAACCCATATGATTGTTACCGTAGTAATATGCATTACAACCCATATGATTGTTACCGTAGTAATATGCATTACAACCAATATGATTGTTACCGTAGTAATATGCATTACAACCCATATGATTGTTACCGTAGTAATATGCATTACAACCAATATGATTGTTACCGTAGTAATATGCATTACAACCAATATGATTGTTACCGTAGTAATATGCATTACAACCCATATGATTGTTACCGTAGTAATATGCATTACAACCCATATGATTGTTACCGTAGTAATATGCATTACAACCCATGTGATTGTTACCGTAGTAATATGCATTACAACCCATATGATTGTTACCGTAGTAATATGCATTACAACCCATATGATTGTTACCGTAGTAATATGCATTACAACCCATGTGATTGTTACCGTAGTAATATGCATTACAACCAATATGATTGTTACCGTAGTAATATGCATTACAACCCATATGATTGTTACCGTAGTAATATGCATTACAACCCATATGATTGTTACCGTAGTAATATGCATTACAACCCATATGATTGTTACCGTAGTAATATGCATTACAACCCATATGATTGTTACCGTAGTAATATGCATTACAACCCATATGATTGTTACCGTAGTAATATGCATTACAACCAATATGTCTTTGCATAACCTTTTACTGCAGTGGGCTAAATCAGTGTCACAGTGATTCTTGGTAGTCTTAAACAAATATACTTTGAAACAAAAGTGTAACGGTTCTCCATATTTAGGTAGCCTGTTTGGTGTTGGGTTTTGTGGGTGATTGTTCCTGTCTCTGTGTTTGCACCAGATAGGGCTGTTTTTAGGTTCTCACGTTTATTAGAGAGTTGGGCCAGTAACCGAAAGGTTGCTAGATCGAATCCCCGAGTTGACAAGGTAAAAATCTGTCTTTCTGCCCCCGAACAAGGCAGTTAACCCACTGTTCCTAGGCCGTCATTGTAAATAAGAATTTGTTCTTAATTAACTGACTTGCCTAGTTAAATAAAATAAATAAATATAAGTAACACTTCCTATGAATACCCTCTTATGAGACATGCATAATGCATTATAATGGACAACATAGGCACTAATAACTGCTCATAAACATCTATAACATGTACAGCAACAACATCAGTGAAATTGCAGTTCATATCCAAGACTTTCACTTCTCCACAGTAAAATGAGTAGTCACAATGTTTACTTTACCTCATCCAGGAGGAAAGGCAGGGACAGTTGAAAGCCTACGGTGCTGACCTCATCCAGGAGGAAAGGCAGGGACAGTTGAAAGCATACGGCACTGACCTCATCCAGGAGGAAAGGCGGGGACAGTTGAAAGCATACGGTGTTAACCTCATCCAGGAGGAAAGGCAGGGACAGTTGAAAGCACACGGCACTGACCTCATCCAGGAGGAAAGGCAGGGACAGTTGAAAGCATACGGCACTGACCTCATCCAGGAGGAAAGGCAGGGACAGTTGAAAGCACACTGTGCTTGGATTGTCATTTTCTCAAGATTCAGAGACTACAGTTTATCACTACAGTACAGCGACAATGTCTAACTTAATGTTTCTTGGTGTAGATTAGAGCTGTCTATTCCCACATGAGGACACTCAGGTTTAACAGGTGGCATCTGTCCCCATGGGACTATGAGATCACCCGTAGAAAGGCAGGGACAGTTGAAAGCATACGGCACTGACCTCATCCAGGAGGAAAGGCAGGGACAGTTGAAAGCATACGGTGTTAACCTCATCCAGGAGGAAAGGCAGGGACAGTTGAAAGCATACGGCACTGACCTCATCCAGGAGGAAAGGCAGAGACAGTTGAAAGCACACGGCGCTAACCTCATCCAGGAGGAAAGGCAGGGACAGTTGAAAGCATACGGTGCTAACCTCATCCAGGAGGAAAGGCAGGGACAGTTGAAAGCATACGGTGCTAACCTCATCCAGGAGGAAAGGCAGGGACAGTTGAAAGCACACTGTGCTAACCTCATCCAGGAGGAAAGGCAGGGACAGTTGAAAGCATACGGTGTTAACCTCATCCAGGAGGAAAGGCAGGGACAGTTGAAAGCACACTGTGCTAACCTCATCCAGGAGGAAAGGCAGGGACAGTTGAAAGCATACGGTGCTAACCTCATCCAGGAGGAAAGGCAGGGACAGTTGAAAGCACACTGTGCTAACCTCATCCAGGAGGAAAGGCAGGGACAGTTGAAAGCATACGGCACTGACCTCATCCAGGAGGAAAGGCAGGGACAGTTGAAAGCATACGGCACTGACCTCATCCAGGAGGAAAGGCAGGGACAGTTGAAAGCACACTGTGCTTGGATTGTCATTTTCTCAAGATTCAGAGACTACAGTTTATCACTACAGTACAGCGACAATGTCTAACTTAATGTTTCTTGGTGTAGATTAGAGCTGTCTATTCCCACATGAGGACACTCAGGTTTAACAGGTGGCATCTGTCCCCATGGGACTATGAGATCACCCGTAGAAAGGCAGGGACAGTTGAAAGCATACGGCACTGACCTCATCCAGGAGGAAAGGCAGGGACAGTTGAAAGCATACGGTGTTAACCTCATCCAGGAGGAAAGGCAGGGACAGTTGAAAGCATACGGCACTGACCTCATCCAGGAGGAAAGGCAGAGACAGTTGAAAGCACACGGCGCTAACCTCATCCAGGAGGAAAGGCAGGGACAGTTGAAAGCATACGGTGCTAACCTCATCCAGGAGGAAAGGCAGGGACAGTTGAAAGCATACGGTGCTAACCTCATCCAGGAGGAAAGGCAGGGACAGTTGAAAGCACACTGTGCTAACCTCATCCAGGAGGAAAGGCAGGGACAGTTGAAAGCATACGGTGTTAACCTCATCCAGGAGGAAAGGCAGGGACAGTTGAAAGCACACTGTGCTAACCTCATCCAGGAGGAAAGGCAGGGACAGTTGAAAGCATACGGTGCTAACCTCATCCAGGAGGAAAGGCAGGGACAGTTGAAAGCACACTGTGCTAACCTCATCCAGGAGGAAAGGCAGGGACAGTTGAAAGCATACGGCACTGACCTCATCCAGGAGGAAAGGCAGGGACAGTTGAAAGCATACGGCACTGACCTCATCCAGGAGGAAAGGCAGGGACAGTTGAAAGCACACTGTGCTTGGATTGTCATTTTCTCAAGATTCAGAGACTACAGTTTATCACTACAGTACAGCGACAATGTCTAACTTAATGTTTCTTGGTGTAGATTAGAGCTGTCTATTCCCACATGAGGACACTCAGGTTTAACAGGTGGCATCTGTCCCCATGGGACTATGAGATCACCCGTAGAGAGAGCTGCATATTAGGTCGCCTTTTGGTAAGTAGAGCTGGCACTGCCGAAGGAGCCGAGTGCAAGAAGACAGATACCTAAACACACACGTCTCTCCTGTTCGACTGTCTCCTCTTCAGAGTCGGGCCTTTTCTCCAGGGACGAGTGTGACGGGGACCTGGGAGATCTCCAGAAGGGGGTGGGCAGCGGGGAAAAGTCCCCCGAGCCTCCAAAGGAGGACCGCCCTAAGAAGAAGCACCGGCGTAACCGCACCACCTTCACCACCTTCCAGCTCCATGAGTTGGAGAAGGCCTTTGAGAAGTCCCACTACCCTGACGTCTACAGCCGGGAGCTCCTGGCCATGAAGGTCTACCTCCTTGAGGTCCGTGTCCAGGTATACAACCTCCACCTATCTAATACTACTACTACTACTATACACTAATAATACTGTATGGGAGTCTCTACCTATCTGATACTACTATCACTATACACTATTAATACTGTATTGAGTATCAAACTATCTAATACTACTTACTATACACTAATAATACTGTATTGAGTCTCACCTATCTAATAATACTATACACTAATAATACTGTATAGTCTCTACCTATCTAATACTACTACTACTATACACTATTAATACTGTATTGAGTATCTACCTATCTAATACTACTATACACTAAAAATATAGTATATATACTATAAAACCTGTATTACTATACAGTAATAATACTGTATTGAGTATCTACCTATCTGATACTACTATTACTATCACTATACACTAATAATACTGTCTTGAGTCTCTACCTATCTAATACTACTATCACTATACACTAATAATACTGTCCAGGTATGGAGCCCTTGGCTGTCGACTATTACTAGACTAGGATTACTACTGGCCCTTCAACCACTACTACCACCACCACCCCCATTACTACAAGTACCACCACCACTACGACTAGTACTACCACCACCACTACTACAACTATTACCACCACCATCACCACTACTATTACTACTAATATTACCACCACCACTACTACTACTACTACTACTACTACTACTACTACTACTACTACTACTACTATTACCACCACTACTACTTTTACCACCACCACTACTTTTACCACCACCACTACTACTATTACCACCACTACAACTACTACTATTACCACCACTTCTACTACTACTACTATTACCACCACTTCTACTACTACTACTATTACCACCACTACTACTACTACTACTATTACCACTACTACTACTACTACTACTATTATTACCACTACTACTACTACTACTATTACCACCACTTCTACTACTACTATTACCACCACTTATACTACTACTACTACTACTATTACCACTACTACTACTACTATTACCACCACTTATACCACTACTACTACTACTATTACCAACACTTCTACTACTACTACTATTACCACCACTACTACTACTACTACTATTACCACCACTACTACTACTACTACTACTATTACCACCACTTCTACTACTATTACCACCACTTCTACAACTACTATTACCACCACTTCTACTACTATAACCACCCCCACCACTACTATGACTACTACTACTATTACTATTAGTAGTAGTAGTAGTGGGCACCAGTAGCTTACCACAGGTTAAATAAATTACACAGAATTACACAGCCTCTTACACAGCCTCTAACTAAATTGCACAGCCTCTAACTAAATTGCACAGCCTCTAACTAAATTACAGCCTCTAACTGAATTACACAGCCTCTAACTGAATTACACACCCTCTAACTGAATTACACACCCTCTAACTGAATTACACAGCCTCTAACTGAATTACACAGCCTCTAACTGAATTACACAGCCTCTAACTGAATTACACAGCCTCTAACTAAATTACACAGCCTCTAACTGAATTACACACCCTCTAACTAAATTACACAGCCTCTAACTAAATTACACAGCCTCTTACACAGCCTCTAACTACATTACACAGCCTCTAACTAAATTACACAGCCTCTAACCAAATTACACAGCCTCTAACTGAATTACACACCCTCTAACTAAATTACACAGCCTCTAACTAAATTACACAGCCTCTTACACAGCCTCTAACTACATTACACAGCCTCTAACTAAATTACACACCCTCTAACTGAATTACACAGCCTCTAACTAAATCACACACCCTCTAACTGAATTACACAGCCTCTAACTGAATTACACAGCCTCTAACTGAATTACACAGCCTCTAACTGAATTACACAGCCTCTAACTGAATTACACACCCTCTAACTGAATTACACAGCCTCTAACTAAATTACACAGCCTCTAACTAAATCACACATAATTACACAGCCTCTTACACAGACTCTAACCAAATGATACAGTCTCTAACCAAATTACACAGCCTCTAACTAAATTACACAGCCTCTAACTAAATTACACAGTCTCTTACACACCCTCTAACTGAATTACACACCCTCTAACTGAATTACACACCCTCTAACTGAATTACACAGCCTCTAACTGAATTACACAGCCTCTAACTGAATTACACAGCCTCTAACTAAATTACACAGCCTCTAACTAAATTACAGTCTCTTACACACCCTCTAACTGAATTACACACCCTCTAACTGAATTACACACCCTCTAACTGAATTACACAGCCTCTAACTGAATTACACACCCTCTAACTGAATTACACAGCCTCTAACTAAATCACACAGAATTACACAGCCTCTTACACAGCCTCTAACAAAATTACACAGCCTCTAACCAAATTACAGTCTCTAACCAAATTACACAGCCTCTAACCAAATTACACAGCCTCTAACCAAATTCATTTGAATTCTGAATAATTTAGTCCAGGCCATTTTTGTAAAAAAAAATTAAGCAAAACATCAACAACAACATCTACAAATACTATTATTACTACCATTATTGTGATGTAGTGTGCACTACATCGATGTAGTGTGCACTCCTGAGTGACTACTGTAGACTAATACTACGGTATCCTCTCTTCCGTGTCCAGGTGTGGTTCCAGAACCGTCGGGCTAAGTGGAGACGTCAGGAGAAGATGGACTCCAACTCAACAAAGCTCCGCCACTCCCCCATGTTGTCTTTCAACCGGTCGCCCATGCCCTCCAATGTGGGGCTCATGTCCAACCCATTACCCCTGGACCCCTGGCTGGCATCACCCATGTCCAGCGGCAACCCAATGCACACTATCCCCGGATATGCAGGCCCAGGGCAGGGCCCTCACTTTCAGCCTGCCTACCCCAGCCACTCCCACTGCCACAGCCACAGCTTCCTCGACAGCCCCCCAGGACATGGCATGGTGCACCAAGGGATGGTACAGGGGATGCAGTCTGTGGCCACGCCACTCTACCAGTGCCCCTGCAGCTTCAATGATAAGTACCCTCTGCTAAGGACCTGGAACGTGGTTCCAGCATCACAGCACTGAAGTTGAAGGCTAAGGAGCACATCCATTCCATGGATAAAACCTGGAAGCCGGACATTCATTTAAGGATGGTCAACCACAACAGGTGATCACAACAAAGATATTATGTTAACAATAGTGAACTTCAACATGATCAAAACAAAGA
The DNA here is from genome assembly GCF_057628025.1 of Oncorhynchus mykiss. NCBI lineage: Eukaryota > Metazoa > Chordata > Actinopteri > Salmoniformes > Salmonidae > Oncorhynchus > Oncorhynchus mykiss. The sequence continues at coordinate 54,587,793 of NC_143044.1, read as the reverse complement.
CATTCTATAAAGGATGATTACTTCAGCAGGTAATCAAAACAAAGACATTCTATAAAGGATGCTAAACTTCAACATGATCAAAACAAAGACATTCTATAAAGGATGCTAAACTTCAACATGACCAAAACAAAGACATTCTATAAAGGATGCTAAACTTCAACATAATCAAAACAAATACATTCTATAAAGGATGCTAAACTTCAACATGATCAAAACAAAGACATTCTATAAAGGATGGTCAACTACAACATGATCAAAACAAAGACATTCTATAAAGGATGATTACTTCAACATAATCAAAACAAAGACATTCTATAAAGGATGGTCAACTACAACATGATCAAAACAAAGACATTCTATAAAGGATGATTACTTCAGCAGGTAATCAAAACAAAGACATTCTATAAAGGATGCTAAACTTCAACATGATCAAAACAAAGACATTCTATAAAGGATGATTACTTCAGCAGGTAATCAAAACATAGATATTCTGTAAAGAGGATGGTGAACTTCAGAACAAAGACATTCTGTATAGTTTATACATTTTTTTTTTTGTTAATTTTATTTAACCTTTATTTATTTTAGTCAGATAAAGAGATATGGTCAAAAGTAATACATTATATAGGGATTATGGTGCCATTTAGGTTGTTCTGTGTATTTAAAAGGATTATTGTCTCCATTAAGTTTTTTTTCTTATCACTTATTTATATTTGCATATTTGTTCACTGTAAATTCTTTCTGGATGTGAAATAAAATGAACTTATGTTTTTGTTTTTTTTATGAATAATTCAGTGGTGCTACCATATTGAAAAGTCAGTACTAGTGATCATGTGAAATGTTATCATATTGGCATTGATTAAAGATTGTTTACACCTAATATTAGCTTTGTGTTACTGTAACAAATCCTGTCCTAGTTACTGTAACTAGATGGGGCAGGGTGTGTTACAGTAACTAGACGGGACAGGGTGTGTTACTGTAACTAGATGGGGCAGGGTGTGTTACAGTAACTAGATGGGGCGGGGTGTGTTACAGTAACTAGATGGGGCAGGGTGGGGTGTGTTACAGTAACTAGATGGGGCAGGGTGGGGTGTGTTACAGTAACTAGATGGGGCAGGGTGTGTTACAGTAACTAGATGGGGGCAGGGTGTGTTACAGTAACTAGATGGGGGCAGGGTGTGTTACAGTAACTAGATGGGGGCAGGGTGTGTTACAGTAACTAGATGGGGCAGGGTGTGTTACAGTAACTAGATGGGGGCAGGGTGGGGTGTGTTACAGTAACTAGATGGGGGCAGGGTGTGTTACAGTAACTAGATGGGGCAGGGTGGGGTGTGTTACAGTAACTGGATGGGGCAGGGTGGGGTGTGTTACAGTAACTAGATGGGGCAGGGTGTGTTACAGTAACTAGATGGGGCAGGGTGTGTTACAGTAACTAGATGGGGCAGGGTGTGTTACAGTAACTAGATGGGGGCAGGGCAGGGTGTGTTACAGTAACTAGATGGGGCGGGGTGTGTTACAGTAACTAGATGGGGCAGGGTGTGTTACAGTAACTAGATGGGGGCAGGGTGGGGTGTGTTACAGTAACTAGATGGGGGCAGGGTGGGGTGTGTTACAGTAACTAGATGGGGCAGGGTGGGGTGTGTTACAGTAACTAGATGGGGCAGGGTGGGTTACAGCAACTAGATGGGGGCAGGGTGGGGTGTGTTACAGTAACTAGATGGGGGCAGGGTGAGGTGTGTTACAGTAACTAGATGGGGCAGGGTGTGTTACAGTAACTGGATGGGGCAGGGTGTGTTACAGTAACTGGATGGGGGCAGGGTGTGTTACAGTAACTAGATGGGGGCAGGGTGAGGTGTGTTACAGTAACTAGATGGGGCGTGGTGTGTTACAGTAACTAGATGGGGCAGGGTGTGTTACAGTAACTAGATGGGGGCAGGGTGAGGTGTGTTACAGTAACTAGATGGGGCGTGGTGTGTTACAGTAACTAGATGGGGCAGGGTGGGGTGTGTTACAGTAACTAGATGGGGCAGAGTGTGTTACAGTAACTAGATGGGGCAGGGTGGGGTGTGTTACAGTAACTAGATGGGGCAGGGTGGGGTGTGTTACAGTAACTAGATGGGGCAGGGTGTGTTACAGTAACTAGATGGGGGCAGGGTGGGGTGTGTTACAGTAACTAGATGGGGGCAGGGTGTGTTACAGTAACTAGATGGGGCAGGGTGGGGTGTGTTACAGTAACTAGATGGGGGCAGGGTGAGGTGTGTTACAGTAACTAGATGGGGCAGGGTGTGTTACAGTAACTAGATGGGGGCAGGGTGGGGTGTGTTACAGTAACTAGATGGGGGCAGGGTGGGGTGTGTTACAGTAACTAGATGGGGGCAGGGTGGGGTGTGTTACAGTAACTAGATGGGGCAGGGTGGGGTGTGTTACAGCAACTAGATGGGGCAGGGTGTGTTACAGTAACTAGATGGGGCAGGGTGGGGTGTGTTACAGTAACTAGATGGGGCAGGGTGGGGTGTGTTACAGTAACTATATGGGGCAGGGTGTGTTACAGTAACTAGATGGGGGCAGGGTGGTGTGTGTTACAGTAACTAGATGGGGGCAGGGTGTGTTACAGTAACTATATGGGGCAGGGTGTGTTACGGTAACTAGATGGGGGCAGGGTGTGTTACAGTAACTAGATGGGGGCAGGGTGGGGTGTGTTACAGTAACTAGATGGGGGCAGGGTGTGTTACAGTAACTAGATGGGGCAGGGTGGGGTGTGTTACAGTAACTAGATGGGGGCAGGGTGAGGTGTGTTACAGTAACTAGATGGGGCAGGGTGTGTTACAGTAACTAGATGGGGGCAGGGTGGGGTGTGTTACAGTAACTAGATGGGGGCAGGGTGGGGTGTGTTACAGTAACTAGATGGGGGCAGGGTGGGGTGTGTTACAGTAACTAGATGGGGCAGGGTGGGGTGTGTTACAGCAACTAGATGGGGCAGGGTGTGTTACAGTAACTAGATGGGGCAGGGTGGGGTGTGTTACAGTAACTAGATGGGGCAGGGTGGGGTGTGTTACAGTAACTATATGGGGCAGGGTGTGTTACAGTAACTAGATGGGGGCAGGGTGGTGTGTGTTACAGTAACTAGATGGGGGCAGGGTGTGTTACAGTAACTATATGGGGCAGGGTGTGTTACGGTAACTAGATGGGGGCAGGGTGTGTTACAGTAACTAGATGGGGCAGGGTGGGGTGTGTTACAGTAACTAGATGGGGCAGGGTGGGGTGTGTTACAGTAACTAGATGGGGCAGGGTGGGGTGTGTTACAGTAACTAGATGGGGGCAGGGTGTGTTACAGTAACTAGATGGGGCAGGGTGGGGTGTGTTACAGTAACTAGATGGGGGCAGGGTGAGGTGTGTTACAGTAACTAGATGGGGCAGGGTGTGTTACAGTAACTGGATGGGGCAGGGTGTGTTACAGTAACTAGATGGGGGCAGGGTGGGGTGTGTTACAGTAACTAGATGGGGCGTGGTGTGTTACAGTAACTAGATGGGGCAGGGTGTGTTACAGTAACTAGATGGGGGCAGGGTGAGGTGTGTTACAGTAACTAGATGGGGCGTGGTGTGTTACAGTAACTAGATGGGGCAGGGTGGGGTGTGTTACAGTAACTAGATGGGGCAGAGTGTGTTACAGTAACTAGATGGGGGCAGGGTGGGGTGTGTTACAGTAACTATATGGGGCAGGGTGTGTTACAGTAACTAGATGGGGCAGGGTGTGTTACAGTAACTAGATGGGGGCAGGGTGGGGTGTGTTACAGTAACTAGATGGGGGCAGGGTGTGTTACAGTAACTAGATGGGGCAGGGTGGGGTGTGTTACAGTAACTAGATGGGGGCATGGTGAGGTGTGTTACAGTAACTAGATGGGGCAGGGTGTGTTACAGTAACTAGATGGGGCAGGGTGTGTTACAGTAACTAGATGGGGCAGGGTGTGTTACAGTAACTAGATGGGGGCAGGGTGGGGTGTGTTACAGTAACTAGATGGGGGCAGGGTGGGGTGTGTTACAGTAACTAGATGGGGGCAGGGTGGGGTGTGTTACAGTAACTAGATGGGGCAGGGTGGGGTGTGTTACAGCAACTAGATGGGGCAGGGTGTGTTACAGTAACTAGATGGGGCAGGGTGGGGTGTGTTACAGTAACTAGATGGGGCAGGGTGGGGTGTGTTACAGTAACTAGATGGGGCAGGGTGTGCTACAGTAACTAGATGGGGTAGGGCAGGGTGTGTTACAGTAACTATATGGGACAGGGTGTGTTACAGTAACTAGATGGGGGCAGGGTGGTGTGTGTTACAGTAACTAGATGGGGGCAGGGTGTGTTACAGTAACTATATGGGGCAGGGTGTGTTACGGTAACTAGATGGGGGCAGGGTGTGTTACAGTAACTAGATGGGGCAGGGTGGGGTGTGTTACAGTAACTAGATGGGGCAGGGTGTGTTACAGTAACTAGATGGGGGCAGGGTGGGGTGTGTTACAGTAACTAGATGGGGGCAGGGTGTGTTACAGTAACTAGATGGGGCAGGGTGGGGTGTGTTACAGTAACTAGATGGGGGCAGGGTGAGGTGTGTTACAGTAACTAGATGGGGCAGGGTGTGTTACAGTAACTGGATGGGGCAGGGTGTGTTACAGTAACTAGATGGGGGCAGGGTGGGGTGTGTTACAGTAACTAGATGGGGGCAGGGTGGGGTGTGTTACAGTAACTAGATGGGGCAGGGTGTGTTACAGTAACTAGATCGGGGCAGGGTGGGGTGTGTTACAGTAACTAGATGGGGGCAGGGTGGGGTGTGTTACAGTAACTAGATGGGGCAGGGTGTGTTACAGTAACTAGATGGGGCAGGGTGGGGTGTGTTACAGTAACTAGATGGGGCAGGGTGTGTTACAGTAACTATATGGGGCAGGGTGGGGTGTGTTACAGTAACTAGATGGGGCAGGGTGTGTTACAGTAACTAAATGGGACAGGGTGTGTTACAGTAACTAAATGGGACAGGGTGTGTTACAGTAACTAGATGGGGCAGGGTGTGTTACAGTAACTAGAATGGGGCAGGGTGTGTTACAGTAACTAGATGGGGGCAGGGTGGGGTGTGTTACAGTAACTAGATGGGGCAGGGTGTTTTACAGTAACTAGATGGGGCATGGTGTGTTACAGTAACTAGATGGGGCAGGGTGTGTTACAGTAACTAGATGGGGCAGGGTGGGGTGTGTTACAGTAACTAGATGGGGAGGGTGTGTTACAGTAACTAGATGGGGCAGGGTGGGGTGTGTTACAGTAACTAGATGGGGCAGGGTGGTGTGTGTTACAGTAACTAGATGGGGCAGGGTGTGTTACAGTAACTAGATGGGGCAGGGTGGGGTGTGTTACAGTAACTAGATGTGGGGTGTATGTGGAAAAGTGTGTTGTGTGTGTGGGTTGTGTGTGTGTGAGTGGGAGGTGGGGGTGTGTGTGGGGGGTATGTGTGGTAGGTGTGTTGTGTGTGGGGTGTGTGTGTGTTGGAGGTGGGTGTGTGTGGGTGGGGGGTATGTGTGGTAGGTGTGTTGTGTGTGGGGTGTTTGTGTGTGTGGGAGGTGGGTGTGTGTGGGGGGGTGTATGTGTAGTAGGTGTGTTTTGTGTGGGTTTGTATGGGAAGTGTGTAGGGTGTGTGTGTATTGGGTTCATGTGGGAGGTGGGTGGGTGTGTGGGGGGGGTATGTGTTGGGTGTGTGTGGGGGGGTATGTGTTAGGTTTGTGTGGGAGGTGTGTGGGGTGTGTGTGTATTCGGTGTGTGTGTATTGGGTGCATGTGGGAGGTGTGTGTGGTAGGTGTGTTGGGTGTGTTTGGGGTGGGTTTGTATGGGAGGTAGGTGGGTGTGTGTGGGGGGTATGTGTTGGGTGTGTGGGAGGTGTGTTGGGTGTGTGTGGGGTGGGTGTGTGTGGGAGGTGTGTTGGGTGTGTGTGGGGTGGGTGTGTGTGGGAGGTGTGTTGGGTGTGTGTGGGGTGGGTTTGTATGGGAGGTGGGTGGGTGTGTGTGGGGGGTATGTGTGGGGTGTGTGTCGGAGCAGTGTGGTGTGTGTGTGTGTGTATTGGGTGTGTGTGTATTGGGTGTGTGTGCATTGGGTGTGTGTGGGAGGTGTGTGTGTTCTGTAGATAACAGTTTGTGCTGTATAACCTCACCTGATACCAGTGTGTAACTGTCAGAGCAGCAGTAGTCGCTAATATTAAGGGATATGCCTATAATAAATATTATTATAGCATTGCAAGGACAATCTGTCTCCAAAATGTACTTTCGTATGGCTATTTATAACAAAGGGCCACAATATTATGCCTTGGTGTTTACATTTCTACGGACCTAATTACCAAATTGACACATTTCTCCAGTAAGCAGGGTTCTACAAACATGTCAATTGAAAATGTGTTTGTTTTGTAATAAGCGTATGGCTGGACGAGGGTTGAAGTTTATTACTAAATAATAACAAAACATTGAGTTTGTAAGTCGCTGTTCATTGAAAAACATGATGCAGGGAGGGGTGTGTTACAGGGTTGGGTGTGTGTGTGTGTGTATGTGTGTGTGTGTGTGTGTGTGTGTGTGTGTGTTCTAATGTGGCGGCTGTGTGCCCACGTCTGTGTGCGTACGTGGGTGGGCTGTGTGTGTAGGCTGAAGATCTGTTGACAGTCCAAGAGGGGTTGTTTGTGTAACGTGACAGGGGTTATCTATCTTGGCATTTCAAGTCCATAGGTCTGCAAAAATGTTTTTGTGTCATAAATGTATGGCTGAATGAGGGTTGTAATTTAATATGAAATAATAACAATACATTGAATTTGTAACGCACTGTTCATTGAAAAATAATCTCAAAGTTCTATAGTTTGTGTGTGTGTGTGTGTGTGTGTGTGTGTGTGTGTGTGTGTGTGTGTGTGTTCATACTCAGAGAAAGGTATCCCTGCCCACCAGGTAAACTGGGGATGGGTCTGGAATAAGCAGGGCTTTCTCCTATAGCAGGGCTTTAGAACGTTAGAACATTAGAACGTGCGTTGAAGATGTTGTTCCCATAGCAACGATTAAAACATTCCCAAACCAGAAACCGTGGATTGATGGCAGCATTCGCGTGAAAGTGAAAGCCCGAACCACTGCTTTTAATCAGGGCAAGGTGACCGGAAACATGACCGAATACAAACAGTGTAACTATTCCCTCCGCAAGGCAATCAAACAAGCTAAGCGTCAGTATAGAGACAAAGTAGAATCTCAATTCAACGGCTCAGACACAAGAGGTATGTGGCAGGGTCTACAGTCAATCACGGACTACAAAAAGAAAACCGGCCCAGTCACGGACCAGGATGTCTTGCTCCCAGGCAGACTAAATAACGTTTTTTGCCCACTTTCAGGACAATACAGTGCCACTGACACGGCCCGCAACTAAAACATGCGGACTCTCCTTCACTGCAGCTGACGTGAGGAAAACATTTAAACGTGTCAACCCTCGCAAGGCTGCAGGCCCAGACGGCATCCCCAGCCGCGCCCTCAGAGCATGCCAGACCAGCTGGCTGGTGTGTTTACGGACATATTCAATCAATCCCTATCCCAGTCTGTTGTTCCCACATGCTTCAAGAGGGCCACCATTGTTCCTGTTCCCAAGAAAGCTAAGGTAACTGAGCTAAACGACTACCGCCCCGTAGCACTCACTTCCGTCATCATGAAGTGCTTTGAGAGACTAGTCAAGGACCATAATCACCTCCACCCTACCTGACACCCTAGACCCACTCCAATTTGCTTACCGCCCAAATAGGTCCACAGACGATGCAATCGCAACCAGACTGCCCTAACCCATCTGGACAAGAAGAATACCTATGTGAGAATGCTGTTCATCGACTACAGCTCGGCATTCAACACCATAGTGCCCTCCAAGCTCGTCATCAAGCTCGAGACCCTGGGTCTCGACCCCGCCCTGTGCAACTGGGTACTGGACTTCCTGACGGAACACCCCCAGGTGGTGAGGGTAGGCAACAACATTTCCACCCCGCTGATCCTCAACACTGGGGCCCCACAAGGGTGCGTTCTGAGCCCTCTCCTGTACTCCCTGTTCACCCACGACTGCGTGGCTACGCACGCCTCCAAATCAATCATCAAGTTTGCGGACGACACAACAGTGGTAGGCTTGATTACCAACAACGACGAGACGGCCTACAGGGAGGAGGTGAGGGCCCTCGGAGTGTGGTGTCAGGAAAATAACCTCACACTCAACGTCAACAAAACTAAGGAGATGATTGTGGACTTCAGGAAACAGCAGAGGGAACACCCCCCTATCCACATCGATGGAACAGTAGTGGAGAGGGTAGTAAGTTTTAAGTTCCTCGGCATACACATCACAGACAAACTGAATTGGTCCACCCACACAGACAGCATCGTGAAGAAGGCGCAGCAGCGCCTCTTCAACCTCAGGAGGCTGAAGAAATTTGGCTTGTCACCAAAAGCACTCACAAACTTCTACAGATGCACAATCGAGAGCATCCTGTCAGGCTGTATCACCGCCTGGTACGGCAACTGCTCCGCCCACAACCGTAAGGCTCTCCAGAGGGTAGTGAGGTCTGCACAACGCATCACCGGGGGCAAACTACCTGCCCTCCAGGACACCTACACCACCCGATGTTACAGGAAGGCCATAAAGATCATCAAGGACAACAACCACCCAAGCCACTGCCTGTTCACCCCGCTATCATCCAGAAGGCGAGGTCAGTACAGGTGCATCAAAGCTGGGACCGAGAGACTAAAAAACAGCTTCTATCTCAAGGCCATCAGACTGTTAAACAGCCACCACTAACATTGAGTGGCTGCTGCCAACACACTGACTCAACTCCAGCCACTTTAATAATGGGAATTGATGGGAAATGATGTAAAATATATCACTAGCCACTTTAAACAATGCTACCTAATATAATGTTTACATACCCTACATTATTCATCTCATATGTATATGTATATACTGTACTCTATATCATCTACTGCATCTTTATGTAATACATGTATCACTAGTCACTTTAACTATGCCACTTTGTTTACATACTCATCTCATATGTATATACTGCACTCAATACCATCTACTGTATCTTGCCTATGCCGCTCTGTACCATCACTCATTCATATATCTTTATGTACATATTCTTTATCCCCTTACACTTGTGTCTATAAGGTAGTAGTTTTGGAATTGTTAGCTAGATTACTTGTTGGTTATTACTGCATTGTCGGAACTAGAAGCACAAGCATTTCGCTACACTCGCATTAACATCTGCTAACCATGTGTATGTGACAAATAACATTTGATTTGATTTGATTTGACATGTTACCTGGTTAGATGGTGCAGGTTAGCATGGGGACAGTTTGGAGACATATTACCTGGTTAGATGGTGCAGGTTATCATGGGGACAGTTTGGAGACAGATTACCTGGTTAGATGGTGCAGGTTAGCATGGGGACAGTTTGGAGACAGATTACCTGGTTAGATGGTGCAGGTTAGCATGGGGACAGTTTGGAGACATATTATCTGGTTAGATGGTGGGTTACCATGTGGACAGTTTGGAGACAGATTACCTGGTTAGATGGTGCAGGTTAGCATGGGGACAGTTAGGAGACATATTACCTGGTTAGATGGTGCAGGTTAGCATGGGGACAGTTTGGAGACATATTACCTGGTTAGATGGTGCAGGTTACCATGGGGATAGTTTGGAGACATATTACCTGGTTAGATGGTGCAGGTTATCATGGGGACAGTTTGGAGACATATTACCTGGTTAGATGGTGGGTTATCATGGGGACAGTTTGGAGACATATTACCTGGTTAGATGGTGGGTTAGCATGTGGACAGTTTGGAGGCACAACGGACAGTGGACTTTGTCTTTCAGACCTTTATTTACTGACAGATCACTGTGTGCAAAGACCAGTTGTGAAACACAGTCCCAGGTCCAAATGAAAGAGAGGCAGAGAGAGAGAGAGAGAGAGAGGTGGGGAGAGAGAGAGAGAGAGAGAGAGAGAGAGAGAGAGAGAGGTGGGGAGAGAGAGAGAGAGAGAGAGAGAGAGAGAGAGAGAGAGAGAGAGAGAGAGAGAGAGAGAGAGAGAGAGAGAGAGAGAGAGAGAGAGAGAGAGAGAGAGAGAGAGAGAGAGAGAGAGAGAGGTCAGCTAATGATTGACAGATTCCACAATAGTATAAAGGAGCCCTGCATTTCTCCATTCCTCGGCTCAATCGCTAGATCCCGTCCTCCATCCATCCCTCCTTCTCTCCATCCATCCCTCCGTCCGTGCGCCTGTCCTTTCATCATGCAGTGGTTGTCTGTCTGCAGCCTGTTGGTGCTGCTGAGTGTGTCAGCCCGGTCTCAGGCTCAGAACCAGATCTGTACCATCTTCACGGAGGCCAAGGAAGATGGATTCAAATCTTTGTGAGTAGTGCAGCCTCATGTTGCAGGAGTAGATATGCCTCATACTGCAGTAGTAGATATGCCTCATATTGCAGTAGTAGTAGATATGCCTCATATTGCAGTAGTAGATATGCCTCATATTGCAGTAGTAGATATGCCTCATATTGCAGTAGTAGATATGCCTCATATTGCAGTAGTAGATATGCCTCATACTGCAGTAGTAGTAGATATGCCTCATACTGCAGTAGTAGATATGCCTCATACTGCAGTAGTAGATATGCCTCATATTGCAGTAGTAGATATGCCTCATATTGCAGTAGTAGATATGCCTCATACTGCAGTAGTAGTAGATATGCCTCACATTGCAGTAGTAGATATGCCTCATACTGCAGTAGTAGATATGCCTCATATTGCAGTAGTAGATATGCCTCATATTGCAGTAGTAGATATGCCTCATACTGCAGTAGTAGATATGCCTAGGTCTCAGGCTCAGAACCAGATCTGTACCATCTTCACGGAGGCCAAGGAAGATGGATTCAAATCTTTGTGAGTAGTGCAGCCTCATGTTGCAGGAGTAGATATGCCTCATACTGCAGTAGTAGATATGCCTCATATTGCAGTAGTAGTAGATATGCCTCATATTGCAGTAGTAGATATGCCTCATATTGCAGTAGTAGATATGCCTCATATTGCAGTAGTAGATATGCCTCATATTGCAGTAGTAGATATGCCTCATATTGCAGTAGTAGATATGCCTCATACTGCAGTAGTAGTAGATATGCCTCATACTGCAGTAGTAGATATGCCTCATACTGCAGTAGTAGATATGCCTCATATTGCAGTAGTAGATATGCCTCATATTGCAGTAGTAGATATGCCTCATACTGCAGTAGTAGTAGATATGCCTCACATTGCAGTAGTAGATATGCCTCATACTGCAGTAGTAGATATGCCTCATATTGCAGTAGTAGATATGCCTCATATTGCAGTAGTAGATATGCCTCATACTGCAGTAGTAGATATGCCTCATATTGCAGTAGTAGATATGCCTCATACTGCAGTAGTAGTAGATATGCCTCACATTGCAGTAGTAGATATGCCTCAAATTGCAGCAGTAGTTGCCATGCCTTATATTTCATTAGTAGGATGCCTCACATTGCAGTAGTAGATATGCCTCATACTGCAGTGGTAGATTTGAGGCAAATTATGTGGCTATATTGAAGCAACATCTCAAGACATCAGTCAGGAAGTTGAAGCTTGGTCACAAATGGGTCTTCCAAATGGACAATGACCCCAAGCATGCTTCCAAACTTGTGGCAAAATGGCTTAAGGACAAGGTATTGGAGTGGCCATCACAAAGCCCTGACCTCAATCCTATTGACAAGGTGTGTGCAGAACTGAAAAAAAAAGTGTGTGCAAGCAAGGAGGGCAAGGAGGCCAATCACGATCAGACGCGATTCTGAAAAGGAAGATATATTGGAGAGACAACATTAGAAAACTATGAGAATGCAGGGAAACTAAGTATAATCTGTAGAGCAGATTTTGAGAGAGCATTTCATACAGTACGCCTAGAATCTGTTTGTAAGTGCCTGGATTTTTTCTACTTTATAGAATGTCTCATAAAATGGGTAGAAGTCATGTACAGTAAAATGATAAATAACGGTTACTTCTCTGAGAATTTTGAATTGTCAAGAGGCATAAAACAAGGTTGTCCTGTGTCACCATACCTATTTATAATGGCCATTGAATTGCTTTAAAAAATCAGATCTAAATGATAACATTATTAAGGGGCAAATAAATGAAGGGATTAGAGACAAAATGATCAATGTACGCTGATGATTCTCTTTGAGTCCTCAATCTTCAACCTTGAATGGCCACATTGAGGACCTGGATAATAAACACAACTATGATAAGTTATACTATGATAATACTATATTAAGGATTGGGTCTCTAAAAAATGCAAACTTTAAAGTTTGGTGAAGTCGATGTGCTTGGTGTACATATCCCCGGGAAAAGTTGAGGGATCTTTGCAACTATTAACTTTGATCAAAAACAGCAAAATATATAGAATCTTGAAACTGTGGAAACAGCCATCCGTTTGCGGGAAGATTTACCCTGATAAATTCTCTAGTCATATCAAATCAAATCAAATCAAATGTATTTATATAGCCCTTCGTACATCAGCTGATATCTCAAAGTGCTGTACAGAAACCCAGCCTAAAACCCCAAACAGCAAGCAATGCAGGTGTAGAAGCACGGTGGCTAGGAAAAACTCCCTAGAAAAGGCCAAAACCTAGGAAGAAACCTAGAGAGGAACCAGGCTATGTGGGGTGGCCAGTCCTCTTCTGGCTGTGCCGGGTGGAGATTATAACAGAACATGGCCAAGATGTTCAAATGTTCATAAATGACCAGCATGGTCGAATAATAATAAGGCAGAACAGTTGAAACTGGAGCAGCAGCACGGCCAGGTGGACTGGGGACAGTCGCAGTTTACATATTTATTAATGGACTTATTGACTCCAAGGGAATCATTCTTCAAATTATGCGAGAAAATAATATTTCCCTTTATTTGGAATGGCAAACCAGATCAAATTAAATGAGCATATGTACATAACAAACACCAGTTTGGAGGGTTAAAACTATTCAATATTAAGGCATTAACCTCTCTCTTAAAGCCTCCATTGTACCCCAGAAAATTCTAAATCCAAATTGGTTTTTTAGCAAGCTCCTGAGAGAGGACCGTCCTATGTTTAAGAGCTCTTTGCATTTTTGCTGATTAAAACCTTAGCTGTAAGTAGCAGTAGAAGTATTGTTGTCCGGGACGGAAGGGTAGGGAGAACAAGTATAAGAAAACATTTTTCTAGGCAAGTCAGTTAAGAACAAATTCTTATTTACAATGACAGAAAGGTGGGTTAACTGCCTTGTTCAGGGGCAGAATGAAAGATTTGTCAGCTCGGGGATTCGATCCAACAACCTTTCGGTTACTGGCCCAATGCTCTAACCACAAATAACAATGAGTTCAGTCAGTAAACTGCACTGTGTGTCCATGTTTTGGTTTAATGCACCATCTGACTGACTGTGCGTGCGTGTAGGATCCTTGTAGGGCTGGCTCAGAATCTTCCCGATAGTACGTTGGGTGACTTGGTGCCTCTCATCGCGGAGGCCTTAGCCATGGGCGTCAAATGCTGCTCAGACACTCCTCCAGAGGACTGCGACAGAGATGTGGTGAGAGACACCTATCATTTCATCATCCTGATCACACCTCATCATCCGTATCACACCTCATCATCCTTATCACACCTCATCATCCTTATCATACCTCATCATCCTTATCATACCTCATCAACCTTATCACACCTCATCATCCTTATCACATCTCATCCTTATCATACCTCATCAACCTTATCACACCTCATCATCCTTATCACACCTCATCATCCTTATCACACCTCATCATCCTTATCACATCTCATCATCCTTATCACACCTCATCAACTTTACATTTAACATTTGTCCAGCCTGGCCAGGGGTAGGTAGGGGACAGAAGTATGGGTAGGTATGGAGTTGGGCATTAGTGACTAATGTTTCCAGTTTCAGTCTTTCAGTTGAAACTGTTCTGATATAATAGTTGGCTAAACGGTGTACTCCTATTTGTGTGTGTGTGTGTGTGTGTGCGTGCGTGCGTGCGTGCGTGTGTGTGTGTGCAGGCGGACCTGTTCCAGAGTGCGGTGTGTTCCTCTGAGACCCTGGTGGAGAAGAACCATCTGAAGATGTGCTGTGAGAAGACTGCCGCTGAGAGGACACACTGCTTCCTGGACCACAAGGCCAAGGTAGAATGGACCACCCCTCCCTCTGAGCCAGGTTTCCTATCTAGGTTTCTTCCTTCTGCTTGCTCTTTGGGGTGTAGACCGGGTTACTGGAAGTCAAAAAGGCTTTATGGATACATTTGACTGATTGATTGAGTGGTTGATTGATTGATTGATTGATTGTAGATTCCTCGGGACCTGTCCCTCAAAGCTGAGCTGCCCGCTGCAGACCAGTGTGAAGACTTCAAGAAGGACCACAAGGCTTTTGTTGGGAGGTAAGTGTCCACACTCGACTTGAGACCACACCATCGACTAGAGACCACACCATCGATTAGAGACCATCGACTTGAGACCATACCATCGACTAGAGACTACACCATCGATTAGAGACCATCGACTTGAGACTACACCATCGACTAGAGACCACACCATCGACTAGAGACCACACCATCGACTAGAGACCACACCATTGACTAGAGACCACACCATCGACCAGAGACCACACCATCGACTAGAGATTACACCATTGACTCGAGACCATCGACTAGAGACCATACCATCGACTAGAGACCATACCATCGACTAGAGACCATCGACTTGAGACCACACCAGCTAAAATACTGTGTTAGGCCGCTGAGCAGTATGGAGTGTTTTTCTGGAATTTACTGTGTGTGTGTGTGTGTGTGTGTGTGTTTCAGGTTCATCTTCAAGTTCTCCAAGAGTAACACGATGCTACAACCACATGTGATCCTGGCTATCGCCAAAGCTTATGGAGAGGTTCTGACTAGCTGTTGTGGAGAGGCTGAGGCCCAGACTTGCTTCGACACCAAGGTCAGGAGGCGTCAGATCGCACCCTATTTTCTATACAGTACTCTACTTATGAGAGAATAGGGTGCCATTTTATATGCAGTCTCTCTCTCAATTCATTTCAATAATATTTATTGGCATGGACATATAAAGCACCTATATAGCCAACGTAAACATTCTCTCTCTCTCTTTTCCAGAAAGCTACTTTCCAACGCGCCGTCGGGAAACGCGTGACTGAACTCAGGGCCCTGTGCATCGTCCACAAGAAATATGGAGACCGCGTTGTCAAGGCCAAGTAGGACACGTCAATCTAAAATTCTATGGTTCTAAATTGGCTGAGAGCCAGGTGAGCCCGCCCTTGGGCCAGTCCCATTGGTTGACGCGTGTGTCTGTCTGTTCTAACAGGAAGCTGATCCAGTACAGTCAGAAGATGCCTCAGGCCTCTTTCCAGGAGATGGGAGGCATGGTAGACAAGATCGTAGCGACTGTTGCCCCCTGCTGCAGCGGAGACATGGTCACATGCATGAAGGAGAGGGTAAACTATGTCTTCTCTCTATTCCTCTCTTTTTATTGGTGGATTGCTCTTTTAGTTCCTCCTCTCTTTTAAAACTATTTCATTTCCTCTCTGTTTACCTTTTAAACTTTCACTCTGTCTCTAAACTCTCAACCTCTCTCACTCTCTCACCTCTTAGCCTCTCAGTCTCTCACCTCATCCTCTCACCTCTTAGCCTCTTACCTCTTAGCCGATCAGTCTCTCACCTCATCCTCTCACCTCTTAGCCTCTCACCTCTCATCCTCTCAGCCTCTCACCTCTTAGCCTCTCACTTCTTAGCCTCTCAGCTCTCACTCTCTCACCTCTTAGCCTCTCACCTCTCAGCCTCTCACCTCTTAGCCTCTCACCTCTTACTCTCACCTCTCACTCTTAGCCTCTCAGCTCTCACCTCTTAGCCTCTCACCACTCACTCTCACCTCTCACTCTCAGCCTCTCACTCTCAGCCTCTCACCTCTCAGCCTCTCACCTCTCACTCTCAGCCTCTCACTCTCAGCCTCTCACCTCTCACTCTCAGCCTCTCACCTCTCAGCCTCTCACTCTCAGCCTCTCACCTCTCAGCCTCTCACCTCTCAGCCTCTCACTCTCAGCCTCTCACCTCTCAGCCTCTTTCTATTGGATGTGTGTCTGCATATACATGTATTTGTGTCCCAGACTCTTCCTGCCTGTGTGTGTATCCCCCCAAACAGAAGGCCCTGGTGGATGAGGTGTGTGCTGATAAGAGTGTGTTGTCTCGCGCGGCGGGTCTGTCTGCATGCTGTAAGGAGGATGCAGTACACAGAGGGTCCTGTGTTGAGGCCATGAAGCCAGACTCTAAGCCAGACGGTCTGTCTGAGCACTACGACGTTCACGCTGACATAGCAGCAGTCTGCCAGACCTTTACCAAGACCCCGGATGTAGCCATGGGGAAGTATGTACACACACACACACACACACACACACACACACACACACACACACACACACACACACACACACACACACACACACACACACACACACCTGGAAAAGCTGCCTATACACACAATTCTGACTTTGTATGGGGTGTTGCTATTGGCTAAACGACTGTGTACGGTCTGTTCTGATTGGCTGTCTGACTACTGACTCTCTGTATATGGTCTGTCCTGATCGGCAGGTTGGTGTATGAGATCTCAGTGCGTCACCCTGAGTCGTCTCAGCAGGTGATTCTGAGGTTCGCCAAGGAGGCTGAGCAGGCCTTGCTCCAGTGCTGTGACAAGGAGGACCATGCAGAGTGTGTCAGAACCGCTGTATGTATTAGCCATGTGTGGTTTCCATACTAACCCCAACCCAAGACCAATTCCCTTTGGGGACAACAAAGATTTCCACACTAACCCCAACCCAAGACCAATTCCCTTTGGGGACAAAAAGGAGGTGTCTTGTCTTCTCTTATCAGAAGACCTGGCTAGTTACACTATATATCA
The DNA here is from genome assembly GCF_057628025.1 of Oncorhynchus mykiss. Lineage (NCBI taxonomy): Eukaryota > Metazoa > Chordata > Actinopteri > Salmoniformes > Salmonidae > Oncorhynchus > Oncorhynchus mykiss. The sequence continues at coordinate 54,570,789 of NC_143044.1, read as the reverse complement.
GTCTGTGATGTGTAACCTAGCTAGTTATACTATATATCAGTCTATGATGTGTAACCTTGCCTTGACCTGAATACTTGCATTAGCTCCCCTGAGCTAATAGCAGATAGTTGTTGGCTTTAACACAGCAGGCTAGCACTGAATTCCTAGTATTTTTAGACCATAATAATGGCCTCTGCCCTGTTATGTGGCATCATGCCAACTGTATGAACGGTTCTGTCCCCAGCTGGCAGGAAGTGATATTGATAAGAAGATCACTGATGAGACTGACTACTACAAGAAGATGTGTGCTGTTGAGACTGGCATGAACAATAACGCCTTTGAGAAGAGGTGAGGGGTCACGCTTTAACACAGAGATATTACCGTTCAGATGAGATTCATGTGGTATGAGATATTAACGGTCAGATGAGATTCATGTGGTATGAGATATTACCGTTCAGATGAGATTCATGTGGTATGAGATATTAACGGTCAGATGAGATTCATGTGGTATGAGATATTAACGTTCAGATGAGATTCATGTGGTATGAGATATTAACGGTCAGATGAGATTCATGTGGTATGAGATATTACCGTTCAGATGAGATTCATGTGGTATGAGATATTAACGGTCAGATGAGATTCATGTGGTATGAGATATTAACGGTCAGATGAGATTCATGCGGTATGAGATATTAACGGTCAGATGAGATTCATGTGGTATGAGATATTACCGTTCAGATGAGATTCATGTGGTATGAGATATTAACGGTCAGATGAGATTCATGTGGTATGAGATATTAACGGTCAGAT